>NC_133414.1:33110000-33410000 GCF_049350105.2 Macaca mulatta
CCAAGGAATACAGAGAATGCAGACTGAGACAGGTGCTGTGCATCACAAGAGCCAGTGCATGCTTCTGCATGCTCATGTGTGCTCATGCATGTTTGTGCATGCACACACACACACACACACACGTGTGACCTAGCTAGGTGCGGCCATTACTCTTCAGCCCAACTCTTTCCTTAGACCTCGACTCCTTCCTGTCCTCCCTGCCTCCTGACCCCTTTATCGGGCCATTATTGAGGACCTCAATGTACCTCTCGCTTTCTTGCCTTTCTACACCATCATGTCATCATCCATTTATTTAACTGTCTCCCCTCAGGTTGCACGAAGTGGCAGCAGAACTGTATCTGGTTTGCGGGCTAGCACAGTGATCACTTGTTGTGTGTGGAGTGAATGGAATCCTCCAGATCTTCTGCTAATTATCAACTCAGCCATCAGCCTCTGGGGCTCCAGAAGCACAGCCTAACATGACTAGCCTGGTCTCCTTGGCTCTTCCATCTTCTCACCCTCTGCATCAAAGCAAATGGAACATGTATTTTTAATGACTTAGGCAAGTCCCATGCTTTTAATAGGGAGAAAAAGGAGAAACACTTAGCTAAATACACAAAATGGGCTTTATTCTCCCAGGAGTTCCATTTCAGGGTAGAATGTGAGAGATACATTTTTTTAAAAAAGCAATGGAATCTCTTTGCATCACCCCTTGTCACCCCCTCGGCAACTCTCACTTGGACCTCTTAGCCCTCCTGGGACACTGCACCCCCAGTCCCTGGAAGCCAAAGAAAAGCACATCTTATGTGCAGCAGGTGCGCTGTGTGGCCATGGAAAGAGCACTGTTCTGGGGGTCATGAAACCTGGTGCCAACCATGGTGTTCACAGATGTGCTGCTCACTTCTTTACACTCTTGTTTTTCCACAAAATAACACTAGATCCCTGCCCTGCCCTGCTGGCCTGCCTTATAGGATGGTTGTAAAGAACAAGTGAAGTAAGAACTAAGAAAGGGCTTTGGAAAATCCCATTCTATCTCCCAAGTGCAATGGTGGTGGTGAGCCCTCAGAGGCTGGTGCAGAGCAGAGGCCAGGCCAGCCTGGGAAAGGCCTGGAGCAGAAGAAGCAGGTGTGACATTGCCCCACTTCTCCCTTCAGCCTCACATCCCTTCCCCTTCTCCACTATGCCCTGTGTGTCCCTGCTAGGGGCTGCATTGGGTCCTCCCAAAATTCATGTGCTGAAGTCCTAACCTCTAGGACCTCAGGATGTGACTATGTTGGGAGACAGAGCCATTAAAGAGGTAAGGAAGGTTAAATGAGGTCACCAGGGTGGCCCTAACGCAATAGGACTGGTATCCTCAGAACAGATTAAGGGACAGACACGCACAGAGGGAAGACCACGTGAAAACGTCAGAGGAAGACAGCCATCTACCAGCCAAGGAGGGAGGCCTCGGGAGAAACTAACCTTGCCTGCCTTGATCTTGGACTTCCAGCCTCTAGAACTGTGAGGACACACATTTCCGTCTGTGGGGCTTTGCTATGCAGCCCCAACCGATGAACAAAGCCCTCCCATTCTTTCTACTCCTCCTTTGGCCCAATCGGGTGTTGCAGGCCTTCAAGGTGCCACTTCTCTAGCCCCTGAGAAGCAAATTCCCAATGCCTGATTCACAGCGCTCTCTCGCCTGACAGGGCAGAGCATGGCAGCTGGGGATGCTTTCACTCAAAGGTGTCCCCTTCGAGGGGCGATTTCTACCATGCAACTAAGACACTCAGGAGAGCAAAGCATCCTCCCTGTCCATGTGGAGCCTGCGCTATTGGAGCATCCCGAAAGTGCATCCTTACAGCTAACGGCATCACCTGGGAGATTGATAATGATGCTGACTCCTAACCAGGTGCAGTGGATCTCGCCTGTAGTCCCCGCGCTTTGGGAGGCCCAGGCGGGAGGATCGCTTGAGGCCAGTTTTAGACCAGCCTGAGAAACATAGTGAGATTTCATCTCTACAAAATCTAAAACACATTAGCTGGGCGTGGTAGCCAGTGTCTGTAGTCCTAGCTACTTGGAAAGCAGAGGCAGGAAGATCACTTCAGCCCAGAAGTTCAAGGCCGCAGTGAGCCATGATCATGCCACTGCACTCCAGCCTGGATGACAGAGAAAGACACTGTCTCTAAACAACAACAAAAATACTGACTCCTGAGCACACCCTTAGAGATTCTAAACCAATAGGGATGAGGTGGTCTGAGAATCTGTGCTTGCAGCCCCTGGGGACTTGGGGCACAGCTGGGTTTCAGAATCACTGACCAGCTTGCCACTGTGTGAGGATGTCCCTACTTTCATAGACAGGTCGGGTCTGATGAGCGGATCACGGTGATAATCAGAATATCAGCATAGTTCCTCAGAGGGCACAGTCTGTTAACTCACAAGCAGCTGCCAAGTCTACGCAGAAAACCTCTGAGAATCTCCTTTGTGAACCTCTGATAGGTCCTGGCCTCCTGGTTCCCTTTTTTTTTTTTTTTTTTTTTTTTTTTGAGACAGAGTCTTTCTCTGTTACCCAGGCTGGAATGCAGTGGTGCAATCTTAGCTCACTGCAAACTCCCCCTCCTGGGTTCAAGCGATTCTCCTGCTTTAGCCTCCCAAATAGCTGGGATTACAGATGCCTGCCACCACGCCCAGATAATTTTTGTATTTTTAGTAGAGACGGGGTTTCACCGTGTTGGCCAGACTGGTCTCGAATTCCAGACTTTAAGTGATCCGCCTGCCTTGGTATCCCAAAGTGCTGGGATTATAGGCTTGAGCCGGCCCTGGTTCCTGCATTTAACAGAGCCCAGTAAAAAAAATGATGTTTGCTCAGAGTCACAAATCACAGAATATTGAAGCCAGAAGGCACTTTAGGGGTCATGGAATGCAAGCCCCTCTGTTTACCTGTACAGAGACCGCAGGGGTGAGACGTGGCATAAACTTGCCCAGACCTTTAATCAGCCAGCGCTGGAGCCTGGGCCCAGGTTTCCAGATTTCCTATTTCATTCTTGCTTTCTCAAGAGCTCTATTAAACCCCATTCCTGTTCCCGAATGTGACCCTGACAGCAAAGAAAATAAGAGTGTGTCAGGGCTGACTGTGCACCTGCATGCCAAGCCTCACTGTGCATTGCCTCACTGAACCCTCACAGTCACCTGGTCACATTTGACTGCATGTTTCACGTTTTGTAGGAGAGAGACCTGCTCGAAATCACAGACAGTAAAGGTGGAGTCTGGACTCCCCCCAGGCCTGTCTCACTCCAGGTCCCAGCAGCCCCTAATCTGGAAATGAGAAGCCTGGGCTTTTCAAACTGCTGTGGAGAGCTGGAAGAGCACCAGGGACTCTCCTGCTGGGCTGGCATCCCGGGAATTTGTGCCGTTTGCTTTGTGGCCTGGTCAGGAGTCCTTCCTGCCCCACCCCATGGCCTTCTGGCTTTGCTGTCTCTCTGTGCTGGGCCAGCAGGAGAGGGTCTGGCTCTGCCAACGGCCCCTTGGGTCTCTCCTGGCAGCTCTCAGATGACACTCCTACTGGGTGCCAGGGACTGGGGCAGACCTAGCAGAGGAGGGGACAGCTCCTGCCCTGGTGCCGTGGCTTTCTCTCGGCCTCTTGTTACTTAAGACTGGGCCATTTCATCCCAGCTGTCCGTTTTAAACGCTGCCATCTCTGGCATCTCATTGTGTTCAAGGACCTACAGGAAGGCATTCTGTGAGCGTCCCCAACGTGTGACAGAGAAGTGGAGTGAGAGATGTGGGGGGTGGTCTCCCATACACACCAGCTTCCAGGACGTCCACTTTTAACTCCTGGGTCGCTGCCCTCATCACCATCACAGCCTCCTTAATCCCACCTTCCACAACCCTCCTGCTCCCCGCCTCCTGTCCTATCGGAAGATTCTAGCTCCTTCCCGTGACATGAACTAAATTGTGGTGTTTCCTGCATTCATTCATTTGTTCAACAAATATTTATTAGCTTCATGATGTGTCCCAGGCACTGTTCTAAGCACTGGGATGGAAGAAACCAACCAAACCACACAGACAAAAACCCCTACCCTCATGGAGCTCGCATTCTAGCTGGGGAGATAGCAGGTGAATGAGATAAGTAATTAAGTGTAAGTTAGGGGCCACACCAGGGGGAAAAGAAAACAGAAGGGAGATAGGAGATGTCAGGGGTGGTTGAAATTTTCAATAAAGAGGCCAGGAAATGCCTTACTGAAGTTATTTTTTGTTTTTAAATTTTAAAGCCAGTCTCATTAGCAGTGGGGGAGTGTATACCAACTTTAGTGACAGTAATGTTAGTAAGTTCTGATCACCCACTGCCATGGGCCCAGCCTGTGCCTGAGTGAAGACAAGAAGCGTTGCGGGCAGAGAGATCAGCAAGCGTAAGGGCCCTGGGGCAAGAGCAGAGTGAAGCAGAGTCAAGGAGTGAGGTCAGGCAGGTGTGGGAGGGAGCAAGAGGCAGTTCATGCAGTGGGGTGGGATCCGGGTAGCGGGGACTCCTGGAGGGTTTGGCAGAGGGATGCAAAAGTCTGACAGCCGGGAAGGAAAGAGGGCAAGGGTGGAAGTGGGCGGAGCTATCAGGAGACAGCCTTCACCTTAGGTAGGTTTTGGTGGTCGCTGGCTACATCCATGGAGGTGATAAAAGGTGGCTGAAGACATATCTCGAGGGTAGTGTCAACATCAACTGTGGACTGACCAGAAGCATGGAACTTGTTTGTTCCATCGCCAGCCCACCCCGCTTCTCCCACTCACTCATAAGCGCACATCGGCCCCCAGCTGCCCGCACTTCGTACCCTCCTGGAAGACCCTAATTATCCAAAATTTTTCGACTCCTTCCGAATTCCTAAACCTTCCCTGTCCTGTCCCAGGAAGTCAAATCCGACTCAGACACTTAATAGCAGATGACCTTGAGGGAATTATTTTACCTCTTCTGACCCTCTTGGGGGCTTGGGTTTCATCCTGCCTGCGTTCAGGCTTCTCTGGCCTCACAAGGGTTCGTACAAAGAACTGCTGGGTTGCAGCTTAGAATCACCTGGTTTGAATCCCATGCTACCACTCATGAGCCTTGGGAAAGTCACTTAACCTCTCTGAGCCTCCAGTTCATCTCCTGTGAAGGGGAGTAATATTAATACCCACCGTGTGGAGCTGCTATGAGATAAAAGAAAACTGCACATGCACTTAGCCTCTAGTCCACTCCCTGCTAATGCCCTGATGCTGAATTATCAAATGCTGCCGTAGCTTTAAAATAAACAGAATGCAGGTTAGCATGCATTTCCACCCCTACTCTGTAAACAAAATTAGGATGAGAATGAATAACACCCCATCCTCTTTTTTGAAAAAAAAAAAAAAAACCGCACATTTGTGTCCTCTGACTTTGCTCAGGGTTCTCAGCCTTCTTGCTGAGAGCACTGACTTTGTATGTAATTAATGTGTTCTCATAAAAAGGGCGGTTTCCCAGGGACACCATTTTGTAACCCCCTACGATTTGGCTTAAGGATTTGCCTCTGGGGGTCTGCGACAAACTGTGCGAATGTATGTAGCCTCTGAGGGGAGCAGATCTTCCTCCTCCCTGCTAAGGAGCTCTGGGGGGCCTGGCTTTCCCTCCACCACAGGCAGCCTGCACCTTCCAGAAGCAGGTGAGGATGGGAACTGCTCCCTCTTGGCCTGCCTGGGTATTCACGAGTCTGTGAGCCAAGAGGCTGTCTCAGGGCTGTCTGGGCGGGTGCCAGGGGATGAGAGAGACAATAAAACACAAGTGCCAGGGCCATTTTCTTTTCTGAAAAGATCTTTATTTCCACGCTAATTGCAATTTCTGGTCGGCCTCAATTCAGACTCAGCCTTGCGCGCCTGGAAGTCATTCCTGGCAAGCTTCCTCCACCTTTTTCTTGGCCAGATGTGGCCAGTCATAAACTGACAGGGAAAAACAGCTCTCCAAATGATTTTGGTGTCTTGTCTAGGGTTATTATTGAGCTTGGGACAAATCTCAAACCAGCCTCTACTGCTGCAGATGCCGACCTGAACTAGCTCCTCTCCACTTTACCTTCACCTTCATTCTGGTTTCCTGATTACAGATGAATTCATTTTTCCTTGGACCCTCCAGGCTGCCCCACAAACCAACACCTACACGAAGGCCAGAGCCAGGCTGGGTTTGTTGGGCAGTCAGGCCCTGAACTGGGCCTCTCCTCCAGGACTGGACTCACCCTCACATCTGAAAGGCCCTTTATTCTAGGACTTAATGAGGCAAAAGCAGTTAAGGGCATGAATATGGAACCCACCAGATGTGAATGGAGAATGGGGAATTTGCAGGGTGGAGAAGAGTTCAAGGGATGAAAGGAATTCTGGACAGGCTAAGCATGGATGTGGGAACAACACGCCACCTCACGTCTATAGACAGACGGGTTTCCCTGGAGCTGCGCTCCATGCTTCCGATGGCAGAGGCAGGGAGTTTGTGTTTGTAGGACGTTAGCGTGAAACCAAGAATCATCTTGTGCTTTGAGCATAGAGATAATGATGAAAGAACACAAATAAATGATAAATGATTGAGGTGATGGATACCCCGTTTACCCTGATGTGATTATTACACATTGTGTGCCTGTATCAAAATATCTCATGTACCCCATAAATAGATACACCTACTACGGTCCCATAAAAATTAATATTTAAAAAGAAATACTGATGAAAGCCCAGATTTTTTCAAGGATGGGAATGGAAGGAGTTTCAGTGTATGTCAAGGCTCACAAACCTTATCTGAAAGAAACCGCTGAGGCGTGTGTGTTCCTGTCCTTCCCTACCCCTTCCTATCCCTGAACCACACCTCTGGCCTTCCATGAAATTCAAGATTGCAAAATCATTGAATTCCAAACGGTCCATTTTCTGCTGGGTGTGATTGGTACTTGGTCTGTGTGATGACAGCTAAAGGAAAAAATACAATTATTTAAAATTAGGAGGAAAGCCAGGCACTGTGACTCACGCCTGTAATCCCAGCTACTCTGGAGGCTGAGGCAGGAGAATTGCTTGAGGCCAAAAGTTCGAGACCAGCCTGGCCAACATAGGAGACCCTGTCTCTAAATAAAAATAAATTTAAAAATAAAAAATAAAATAATGAAGGAAAAAATGGTTGGAAAACAAAGGATGCAGACCAACTCAATTCATGCCATGTTTCTTCTTCAGGTGAGAGACAGGTCCTAGGTGAGAAGAATTTTATTCACATAAGACTGACCAGTACACTATAATAAAAGGGTTAATTTTTATGTTCAGTTTTTTATTCTCTCGGTTGCCAGAGATGGGGGGAAATCACATTAAGTGCTGGCAGCCAGGTTTTGTCACGAGAACAAGGCATCAAAGGGCGAAGTCCGTGAATGATCTTGGGAACTGCGCGTCACCCTGACCTTTAGAGGCGACTGCATCCTGATTGGCTGCGTATGCCGCCCTCTTCCCGGGAGTCGGGAGGGTTGTAAATACAGAAGAAATGGAAAGGCAGGTAATCAAACAAGGCCGCCGCAGTACGCGGCGCTGGGAAGGGGAAGGGGGAGGCTTCGGGCTTGAATCGGGTCCTCCGGGTGAGCTGGACGGTAATCCCCAGTGGAGTGCGCAGGCTTGCGGAAGGACGGGAGGGAGTGCAGAGAGCACAGGAGGGCCCACGTGTGTCCCGTGGGCGTCGCCCAAGCCTCCCCCCGTCCCCTCCGCAGGACAGGTAGGGGCGGGGATGGGTGTGCTGGGGGTGTGGTGGGCGTGCTGGGGGTGTGATGGGCGTGCTGGGGGGGGGTGGGTATGCTGGGGGTGTGGTGGGCGTGCTGGGGGGTGGGTATGCGGGAGGGAAAGGGGTGTGCTTGGGGGTGGGCATGCTAGGGGGTGGGTATGCTGCGGGGGTTGAGTGTGCTGGGAGGGAGGGGGTAGGTGTGCCGGAGGGGTGGGCATGCTGGGGGGCTGGGCATGCTGGGGTAAAGGGGTCTGGGCATCCCAGGGGCGGGGGCTCTAGGCGAGGCCCCCAAGGAAGGAAGCCCCTCCCCCGCACCCCTGCTGAGTGCGCGTCCGGGTGAATTTGGGGAGCAGGTGGCGCGGGTGTCTCCGCCGCCGTCCAGGTGGGCGACGAAGAGTCCTCACCCAGGAAACGGCGTTTCTGCTCCACCGGGGACAAGCCCAAGCGCTGCCTCGGGTCCGGACAGGCCCCACAGGGCTCGTCCCCCTAGGCCTCTGTAGTGTGACCAGGAGAGCGGCTTCTCCTCAGGCGATCTCCATCCAGGTCCTGTGGCCGGCAGCCGCGGCCGGGGCACCTCCTGCGCTCGGGAGGAAGCACAGGTTCCAGAAGAGCCGTAAAATGGCAAATCATGCTAAGCTCTGGGGTGGAGCTGAAGGGGCCCTGTCTCCGCCTCGCAGCCAGGGCTTCGGGGTGGGGCGCCTAATTAGTGTTTGCTGATTGGCGACCGGCCGGCTCGGTAACCACGGCGACCGCGCGGCCCCGCCCATCCCCGGCCCAGTATCCCCGCCCCCCACGCTCCCCATTGGCCGCCGGCGCTTCCCAGCCTACCAGTCACCGGCCGCGTCTCCTTACAAAGGGTGGAAAGACACGGCCTGGCAGAAGCCACGCCTCGCACCGGGAAGCCCGGCTGACGGCTTAATTGAGATTAACATAAACTCCAATCAGAGAGGAAAACGCGGACAGGATTACCTAATCCTATATGCTTAAGAGAGTACCTAGAGAGCGCGAGCAGCCTCTAATAACAGGCCCTCGACAGGTTCTTCCTCCTGGGTATCTATCTAGACTCTAGTTCAGGCTCCATCATTACCTAATTCAATGCCACTTCCCTTCTAGGGGTATCTGTTTTCTCAATTTAAAGAGAAGGCTTGTCTGTCAGGACCCTACCAACTCCAGATTTCTATGAGCTACAGGGTCTGAGCGACGCCTGCAAACCAACACTGTTCATTCAGACCTGAACCGCTAAGCACTGAATCGGAGTTGATTTGACTTTGCTTTTTTCTTTGCCTCTGTCTGCAGAGGGAGAAATAGCTGCCTCATTCTCTCTTGCTGGAGGAAAAAAAAAAAAAAAAAAATCAGTAGGTGTTTAATCTGCAAGGAAGATGAATTTCCCATCTAACCCAAGGAGATATGGGACAGCTCCGGGGTAAAGATTGATAGAACTGTCAGATGTCAGAGTAGGCACAGGCCATAAATAATCCAGTCCAACCCCCTGGCTTTCCAGATGAATCAGGCCCAGAGACGCCAGGCGACTTGAGCAAGGCCACTCAGCTGTCAAGAGCCCGGGTAGAAATCAGCGCCCTTTCTGCTACACCATTCTGAATGGCTCCGGCCACCTGCTTGCCTCAAGGATCCCAGTTTTCTCTGTCTTCCCTTTCTCTTCTTCCTCCTCCTCTTACAATGTTCAATAATAATTGGCAATGTGCAAATCAGACTCTCAGGACCTCAGAAGCAAGGACCAGGCTGAATTTTTCTGATCCTAGCAAAGGTGGATTCCTTGAAGAAAGCTGCCTTTCAGTCTAAAGTTCTGAAGGATTCCAGTGATTTTGCAACCTGCAGACTTTGGTTCGGAAGGACTTACAGTCAATTTCACAAACTTTCAAAGCCTTAAGGAGCAGTGATGAAGCATTGGTAAGCAGTTTCGGAACTGAGGCTACATTCTCTGATTTTCCAAATGACCTAACCCCGCAGCACAGAATCTACTGGATTTGATATCTGCAAAGACTTACCAGCCAGGCACAGTGCCTCATTCCTGTAATCCCAGCACTTTGGGAGGCCAAGGAGGGAGGACCACTGGAGGCCAGGAGTTCAAGAGCAGCCTGGGCAACATAGTGAGACCCTATCTCTACAAAAAAAATTAATAATTATCCAAGTGTGGTATCCATGCCTGTAGCCCCAGCTACTTGAGAGGCTGAGGCAAGAAGATTACTTGAACCCAGGAGTTTGAGGCTGCAGTGAGCTATAATCACACCACTGCACTGCAGCCTGGGCCACAGAGTTGAGACCCTGTCTATCTTAAAAAAAAAAAAAAAAAGAAGGAAAAGAAAGAAAGAAAAAAAGAAAGACTTGCTTCCATTCAAGGATAGATTTCCTCATTTTACCAAGCCCACCTCATTCCCTTTACCTCTTTCTTAGGCAACCTCCTCTACCCTAGCATCAAGCATTTATCAGAGTCCTATAATTTCATCAAATGCAGGCACTTACCAGGTTTACAAAAAATAGTCTGTCTTGGAGAGCTTCCATTGTGATGTTGAGGCAGAGCAACTGTATTTAAGGGCAACTCAAGACTAGCCCACCTGAAAGGTTCCCACACCCAAACTAACTTGCAGGTACAAACGAAGTCACATCAGTGTGAATACCGAGGTTTTGATGACTCACAGCCCCCACCAACAAAACTTCAGGACCTTGGGTGCCTCCCACCCTGCAGTGGGCTCAGGGGCTCCCTCCCTTGTGCTAATAGAATCTTTCTCTGCAGCTACCTGTGGTCCAGGGCCTGAAAAGCCACTTAAAGTCATCACTTCCCCATTGCCTGTAATCCTAGCACTTTGAGAGGCCAAGGAAAGAGGATCCTGAGTAACTGGGGCAACAGGAATGCACTACCACACTTGGATAATTCTTAATGATTTTGTAAAGAGGGAGTCTCGCTATGTTGCCCAGCCTGTGAATGCTGTCCTGTTGCTTCATCACGCTGCTACTTCAGGAGAGTTTGTGAAATCAGAGGTAAGTCCTTCTGAGTCAAAGCCTGCACGTTGCAAAATCACTGGAATCCTTCAGAACTTTAGATTGTGGCCACATGAAAGGAAGGTTTCTTCAAGGAGAGGTGGGGGTAGAGGAGTAGTCACTTATGTCTTGGTCTGGCTTGGTGAATCTGCACTTTCACACAAACAATAGGGCAGAGGGAGCAATCAGATATGCATTTGTCTCAGATGAGCAGAGGGATGACTTTGAGTTCTGTCCTTTGTCCTGCACCTGCGAAGATAAGCTATCAATTTACATTGCCAAGGTGAAATTCAACAGAACTGTTTTAGAGTAAAGATCTTGAGGCCCACAAGGAACTTCCTAGTGGGTAAATTGTGAGGGAGATATGAAGGTTTTTAAAAATCTTTGTAGCTGTCTTATTTAGAAATAGAATGAGAGGCAGGTGTGCCTGATGCAGTACCCAGCTTGATTTTTCCCTTTGGCTTGGTGATATGGGGGTCCTGAGATTTATTTTCTTTTCACATTGACATGAGGAGAAAAAATCCACTGAACTCTCTTGAGTAGGCATCCCTCTTCTGGACTTGTGCAGGAGGGGACACTGGTATTTGTTATCCCACCCAGCCAAGCTTGGGGTATAATTGATTTTTGGTCTTTGGGTTTCTAAATCAGTCTTATGACCTCATTAAAAAATGAATGAGGGTCAGGCGCAGTGGCTCATGCCTGTAATCCTAGCACTTTAGGAGGCCGAGGTGGATGGATCATTTGAGGTCAGGAGTTTGAGACCAGCCTGGCCAACATGGCAAAACCCTGTCTCTACTGAAAAATATAAAAATTAGCCAGGCATCATGGCACACGCATGTAATCCCAGCTACTCAGAAGGCTGAGGCAGGAGAATTGCTTGAACCGGAGAGGTAGAGGCTACAGTGAGCCGAGATCATGCCACTGCACTCCACCCTGGGTGACAGAGCAAGACCTTGCCTCAAAAAGAAAAACAAAAAACAAAACAAACAAACAAACAAACTGAATGAGTCCCCCAGAACCTCTGGGCAGGTGAAAAAAAAAATAGTTTTTAGACCTACAAACTTCTGACCAAATTCCTGCCTCTGAAGTCCTAAAGCAGTAGGTCAGAGTCTTCCCAAACTCCTCTGAGCCACAGCCAGCCATTTGCAGCAAATAGTTTTCATGTTTGTTGAATGAACAAATGGATGAATGAATGAGCAAATGAAAAAACAGATGACTGGCTGGTTGGCTAGTTGGACAGATGAACAGATGGATGAAAAGAACCAGTTGATATAATACTTGTCCCCTGAAAATCTCAAGCTGAAATGTGATCCCCAGTGTTGGTGATGGGGCCTGGTGGGAGCTGTTTGGGTCATGGGGACAGACTCCTCATGAATGGCTTGGTGCCCTCCTTGTGGTAATGAGTGAGTTCTTGCTCTATTTGTTCATGCATGAGCTGGTTGCTTAAAAATGCCTGGCTGAACACTGCTGGTGGGAGTGTAAATTAGTTCAACCATTGTGGAAGACAGTGTGGTGATTCCTCAAGGATCTAGAACTAGAAATACCGTTTGATCTAGCAATCTAATTATTGAGTATATACCCAAAGGATTATAAATAATTCTGCTTTAAAGACACATGCACATATATGTTTATTGCAGCACTATTTACAATAGCAAAGACTTGGAACCAACCCAAATGCCCATCAATAATAGACTGGATAAATAAAATGTAGCACATATATACCATGGAATACTATGGAGCCATTAAAAAGGATGAGTTCATGTCCTTTGTAGGGACATGGATGAAGCTGGAAGCCATCATTTTCAGCAAACTAACACAGGAACAGAAAACCAGACACCACATGTTCTCACTCGTAAGTAGGAGTTGAACAATGAGAACACATGGACACAGGGAGGGGAACATCACACACCGAGGCCTGTTGTGGGGTGGGGGACAAGGGGAGGGAGAGCATTAGGACAAATATCTAATGCATGTGGGGCTTAAAACCTAGATGATGGGTTGATAGGTGCAGCAAACCACCATGACACATGTATACCTATGTAACAAACCTGCACGTTCTGTACATGTATCCCAGAACTTAAAGTAAAATTAAAAAAAAAAAAAAATGCCTGGCCGTGTCTCTTGCTCCCTCTCACACCATGTGACACGCCTGCTCCCCTTTCCCTTCTGCCATGAGTAAAAGCTTCCTGAGGCCTCACTAGAGGCCAAGCAGATGCTGGAGTCATGCTTGTACAGTCTGCACAACTGTAAGCCAAATAAACCCTTCTTCGTTATGCATCACCCAGTCTCAGGTATTCCTTTATAGCAACACAAAAAGGACTGAAACAACATTATATATATTGAGAGAGAGAGGAGACAGATATCCCAGGGGAGAGGGAGAGGGAGAAGGTGGCTCAAGGGCACCAGTGAAGGAGTTGATCTTGCCTCCTAATCTCCCCCTGTGTCTCCTGGGAGACTTTCTCCATCAGCTGTCCAGGCTCTTTCACTGCCCGAACACCTACGTAAATGGCCTGAGGCCGGGGGTCACCGTCTCCCCAAGTCCTTTGCTCCTGCAGGGCAGATCCAATCGCACTGTCTTCAGGCCCCATAGTCACATTCATCCCTCTCTGGGCCTGCAGGCTTTATACCAAGTTGTCCTCCAGCCTTAGGTAGGGTTAGGAGGACCCAGGCAGGAGGAAGCGGGATATGCAGCTGCTGAGACTCCCAGTGAGGGTTCCCTGTGGGGCCAGAGACAAAGGTGGAAACGAAATGCTTGCTGCTCTCACCTCTGGCCTCCGAGACCCCACCCTGCACAAAGGTGGGGCTGTCGGGTGCCAGGGTGGTGGGACAGCAGCCCCAGAAGGCCCGTGTGACCAAGTCATTGTCCGCTCCCCATCTGCTCCTGGAGAGAGGAATCCCAGGGCAACCTGCGAATGCCATCTGTGAGGTTGGCACCTTCAACCACAAGCCCCTCTCAGTGTCTCCGCCTGAACTCCCGGGTCACATCAGCTGAGCACCTGGCAGGGCTCTGAGGGACCGGGCCTCCACACAGGAAAAAGGCCTGGGTAGGCAGCAACGTGCTGCTCAGAGGGACTGAGAGAAGGAAAACAAAGTGCCACCATTTTGCTGCGAGTCCCCGCTGCTTGGAAACTTTGGCTTTTCTGCTGATTTTGGTGGGAAACCCCATTCTGCTATCTTAGCAAAAGGCCGGGAGAGCCAGGAACAGAGCTGGCCGCAGGGTCTGCAAGCATTCCACAAGGGCTGGCTTTTGTTCTCACGCAAGGTTTCCAGCCGAAGACAAATGCTTTCCACATGGACTGAGAGAAGGAGACCTCTTTCCACTCGCTTTTGATCCTCAGACACTGCTGTGTGGCAACAGTCAGCATCCCACAGACAGCCTTCCCGAAACAGAGGACCCTCAGGGACCTGCCCACCCCCACCTCCGAGCGGGATGACCACCTTTCCACACTGTGCTGTACCCGACCCCTCAACAATTCAGGGTCATGCCCTGAGACCCCAGGGAGCTCATCCTTACCACCAGGAAGGGTCTGATGTACAGCACCAACTGCCCTGATGCATAGACTGCTGTTGGTGGATATCCACAGTCTGTGGTCATCCCAGATCCCTGCCCAAAACTACCTTCCCCAGAGCCCTGGGGTCCCTCACTGCTCTCAGATAGACCAGAGTCCTCCCCCTGTAACTAGCAGCTGAAATTACATGAAAACAAACCCAAAGGCTAGGGGAAAACACTGTCATCGCTGCTGGTGGCCATGTCCATTATTATAGTCTCTCTGTAGGAAATTTGTAAACTAACGAAACAAATAAAAATAAAATATTCCCTTACAATGAGCATACTCTTGGATTAAGTATTCTCACTTCTAGGAAGTTATCCCCAGAAAATCAGCAGGAATGTAGCAAATAACTTCTACATAAGATGCTCCCTACATCATTTGAAAAAATTAAAAAATTGGAAACAACCTCAGTGACTACTAATTGGGGATCAAGTGGTCTCTTGTATTTTGAGTCCACAGTCACATACCCCTATCAAAAGTAATGTTTGCATATACCCTAATAAGTAGTCATTTACTTTTAATAAATTATATATAGGTACTATCAAACTTAAAGTGTTATATGCATTACAAAACACATGATATGGAAATTTTAAGCAATATTTTAAATTTGCTCTATTTTATTCATTAATACTTCAGAAATATTTTGGTTTAAAAAGACCCATGTGTTTTTGGATTAAATCAATCATTTCTTAAAGTCTTAGTTTAACACTATAATACAACTGAAAGTTTAATGTATTTCCATTCTTGGTTATAATAGATGTAATAATTCAAAACAATCTTTTATAAAGACACAGATACTAATAGAGGAAAAGCATAATTGGACACACTTAATAAATCAAGAAATTAATTTCTCATTCTCATACACTAAGTATACAGAAATTTTTATTGAAATTAAGCTAAGTAAATTTTCTACTTCTATGACGTCAACCAAGAGGTCTTACATTTTTTATATTTAATGCATACAAAATACAAAAATTTTCATTAGAAGATCTTTAAATTAGTCAGAAAATTCTGTTTCCATGTTTTATTTTATTTTTTCCTTTTAAAACATGTAACTTTTATTTTAAGTTCAGGGGTCCATGTGCAGGTTTGTTACACAGGTAAACTTGTGTCATGAGGGTTTGTTGTGCGGATTATTTCATTACCCAAGTATTAAGCCTAGTGTCCATTAGTTATTTTTACTGATCCTCTTCCTCATCCCACCCTCCACCCTCCAATAGGCCTCAGTGTGTGTTGTTCCCCTCTGTGTGTGCACATGTTCTCATCATTTAGCTCCCACTTATAAGTGAGAACATGCAGTATTTGGTTTTCTGTTCCTGAGTTAGTTTCTTAAAGATAATAGCCTCCAGCTCCATCCATATCCCTGCAAAGGACATAATCTTGTTTGTTTTGTTGAGTTTTTTGTTTTGTTTGGTTTTTGCGATGGAGTGTCACTCTGTCACCCAGGCTGGAGTGTGATGGTGTGATCTCGGCTCACTGCAACCTCCGCCTCCCGGGTTCAAGTGATTCTCCTGCCTCCCGAGTAACTGGGATTACAGGCATCTGCCACCATGCTCGGCTAATTTTTTGTATTTTTAGTAGAGAAGGAGTTTCACCATGTTGGCCAGGCTGATCTCGAACTCCTGACCTCAGGTGAGCCGCCCCCCTTGGCCTCCCAAAGTGTTGGGATTACAAGCATGAGCCATCGCGGCTGGCCTCATTTCGTTTTTGAGACAGGGTTTCACTCTGTTACCCAGGCTGGAATGCAGTGGTGCAGTCACATCTCACTGCAGCCTTGGCTTCCCAGGCTCAAGGGGTCCTCCCACCTCAGCCTTCTGAGTAGCTGGGACCACAGGCATGCGCCCCCACACAAAGCTAATTTTTTATTTTTTGTAGAGACAATGTCACACTATGTTGCCCCGGCTGGTGTCAAGCTCCTGGGCTCAAGCGATCCTCCTGCCTCAGACTTCTAAAGTGCTGGGATTACAGGTATAAGCCACTTTGCCTGGCTTTCAATAGTATTTTCCGATGAAAGACTATATTTAAATTCTTCCCCATATTTGTTTCATGTGTTATTTTGGCCAGTTTTACCATGTTATATGACCTTTAAGCTTCTAAATATTTATTATCGGTAGTTTAGTAAAAATGTTTAAGGACTGAAAGATTGCATGACTTTCAACATCAGTGAAAGGAAGTTGAGATTTGTCTTTGTATTTTCAATGTTAATTGTTTAACTGTCTTACCTATGGTGATACTCTTATGAGCTTATACCTCAAGGTACTATATGCACTTAGCGTAAGGCCATCATGAATGAAATGACTGTATACCTGTGATTCACATAATCTTCTTAAGTGTTAATATATTTCTGGCTGACTCTTTTCAAATCTGAATATGCTGTTGTTTTCTCATCTAACAAGAATGATGATGAGTTCACAATGGAATCTGAAAAAGAATCCACTCAGCCATTTTCTTGTTCTCTTTTTGTGCTCTGAGCTTTTTACTTTTATATATTTAGGCAATACAAGTGCAGATTTCTTTTTCTTTTTTTCAAGACGGAGTCTCACTCTGTCACCCAGGTTGGAATGCAGTGGCACAATCTCAGCTCACTGAAACCTCTGCCTCTCTGGTTAAAGCGATTCTCCTACCTCAGGCTCCTGAGTAGCTGGGATTACAGGTGTGCGCCACCACACCTGGCTGATTTTTGTATTTTTAGTGTAGACAGGGTTTCACTATGTTGACCAGGCTGGGCTGGAACTCCTGACCTCAAGTGATCCACCTGCCTCAGTCTCCCAAAATGAAAGTGTAGATTTCTTACATGCATATATTGTGTAGTGGTAGAGTCTGGGCTTTTAGTGAACCCATCACCTGAATAGTGAACATTGTACCCAATAGGTAATTTTTCAACTCTCACCCCACTCCCAACATCTCACCTTTTGCAGCCTACAGTCTGCATTATCTTAGCTAGAAATTAAGCCACCTGTCTATTTTGTGAAGGTTATTAGTTAAAATAACCTGGATATCTCTTTAACCAAACACTTAGAAGCTGCAGTAAATTGCAATTTGCAGAAAGCAAACAAAAATGTGCAGGTGCCGCTGTCAACCCTCTGCCCCCTGCCGGACCCCACTGGCACCACATGTGCAGGCCGACCAGGACGGGGGCCAGGTATTAGAAAGTAATAAAGCTTCATTTCTGTCTTGTTTTTAGATAAAAATAAAGGTGAAAGGAAGTTGTAGTATTTTCTTCCCTCACCCAGTGGATGGTCTGGCATGTACCTCACTTTGAGGATCACAAGGGAATACTTGAGAGTCATTTAAAATTGTGTTATGGAAGACTATAAGCACATGGGAAAACATCTATAATATATTAAATGGAAAACGGTTCGAAACCAGGATATATAGGAAAGGCTATTTTATCTAAAAAGTGTAGGGCGCACACACATGCACACGCACGTGACATTTATTCATATAAATGACAGGAGGCAAATCAAAATGTTTGTCTAACAATACTTCATGCCTGTCATCACCGGTGCTAATTTAGCCCTCCTTTGGGTTACGTGGGTGTGTGTGGGGTTGCTAAGGTTGTAATGTTTGTCCCCTCCAAACCTCATGTTGAAATGCAATCCCCAGTGTTGGAGGTGGGGACTGGTGGAAGGTGTTGGGGTCATGGGGTTGGATCCTCAAATAGACTAGTGCACTCCCTTGGGGGTGAGTGAGTTCTCACCCTAGTTCCCGGGGAGTGAATCGTTGAAAGAGCCTGGCTTCCTTGGTTTCTCCTGCTATGCAATCTCTGCATGCAACAGCTCCCCTTCACTTCCTGCCATGAGTGGAGCAGCCCGAGGCCCTCACCAGATGCCCAGTCTTGAACTTTTCCAGATATCTACACTGTGAGCCAAACATGCCTTTTTCCTTCATAACTTACCCAGTCTCAGGGATTCCTTTATAACAACATGAAATGGACTAAGTCAGGGTACACACATCATCCCGGAAGAGCAAGAGAACACATCTGGCCCTTGGCGTGAATGCACCGGCAGAGATGACTGTGTCCAGATAGGGGAGCAATGAGCAAGAGGCTGAGTCAGGCCTCAGCTTCCTGAGAGCAGCCCAGGTGGGCTGTAGGCTGTCTGCAAACTGGCTGGCCACCAGCAGCCAGGGAAGGGAAAAGAAAGTCCAAGCCAGAGGGCACATTTCCCAGCCTCCAACTTTGTCCCAGAGCAGACTTTCTGACAGCCTGGGCGTAAGCAGTGACCTCCAAGAGAACCTCACAAGACTTTGTGTCATGTCCTCCTCACATGTCAGAGGGCGGGGTTTGGGTTCTCATGTCAGGAGGGGAGTGTCACATGCTAAATAGAAATAGACTTGTCTAGCATTAGGGCAATGTGAAACCATTGACCGGAGGCCATTAGCCAGACATGGTGGCATGCACCTGTAGTCCCAGCTACTCGGGAGACTGAGGCAAGAGGATTGCTTGAGGCCAGGAGTTTGAGGCTGCAGTGAGCTAGGATTCTACCACTGCATTCCAGCCTGGGCAACAGAGCAAGACCCCAGACTTCGTGTTCTCTCTGATGCTGCTCAGCCTGCAGGTCCTGAGCCCCTCCACTCCACATCTCCATTGAATGAAGAGCTTTCTTTGGTTTCTTGCCAATGCTGTTTAGTGCATGTGTCCTCTCTCTTGACTTCTATGTCAGCAAGTCTTACGAGGCCTGACAGGAACCTACGGTCTATCACTGAGGTGGCCAGGACTGACTGCCTGACCTTGACTATGGCCATTCAGAATCCCATGTTCCTCTCCTCCTCCGGCCTCCCTGATTGGGACACGTCAGTGCCAAGGGAGAGCAGGAGGAGACCCTAGAAGAGTTAGGGAACCAACCAGGATTCCTGAGCTGTCCGTCATCCGCCACACCCTGGGGTTCCCTTCCCATTAGACACACATCTCATAGGTGAGGTTTTTTTTTTTTTTTTGAGACGGAGTCTCGCTCTGTCACCCAGGCTGGAGTGCAGTGGCCGGATCTCAGCTCACTGCAAGCTCCGCCTCTGGGGTTTTACGCCATTCTCCTGCCTCAGCCTCCAGAGTAGCTGGGACTACAGTGTCTGCCACCACACCTGGCTAATTTTTCGTATTTTTTAGTAGAGATGGGGTTTCACCAGGTTAACCAGGATAGTCTCAATCTCCTGACCTCATGATCCGTCCATCTCAGCCTCCCAAAGTGCTGAGATTACAGGCTTGAGCCACCGCGCCCGGCCCATAGGTGAGGTTTTTACTGGCCCTACTGATAATACCGGGACTGGGTTTGTTTTTGTTCTTTGTTTGTTTGTTTGTTTGTTTGAGACAGAGTCTTGCTCTGTTGCCCATATTGGAGTGCAGTAACACGATCTTGGTTCACTGCAATCTCCACCTCCCGGGTTCAATCTATTCTCCTGCCTCAGCCTCCCAAGTAGCTGGGATTACAGGCATGTGCCACCACGCCCAGCTAATTTTTGTATTTTTAGTAGAGATGGGGTTTCACCATGTTGGCCAGGCTGGTCTTGAACTCCTAACCTCAGGTGATCCAACTGCCTTAGCCTCCCAAAGTGCTGGGATTACAGGCGTGAGCTGACGCGCCCGGCCATGGGTTCTTTCAGCATACGTGGCCCCTGAGTGTCTTCTTTTTCTCAGATCAAAGTCTGGGGCCAGGCCAGGTGCAGTGGCCCCCACCTGTAATCCCAACACTTTGGGAAACAGGCAAGGGGATCGCTTGAGGCCAGGAGTTCAAGACCAGTCTGGGCAAGAAAGGTAGGCCTCAACGCTACAAAAAGTAGTTTTTTAAAAAATTAGCCAGGCATGGTGGCACACGCCTATAGTCCCAGCTACTCAAGAGGCTGAGGTGGGAGGATCACTTGAGCCCAGGAGTTCAAGACCTCCGTGAGCTATAACTGCACCACTGCACTCCAGCCTGGTGACAGAGAGAAACCTTTTCTCTAATTTTAAACAAAAAAAAAATATTGAGCCAAGGAGATAAGAAAATTATAACATTCTTTATTTCAGCTGCCATGTCTTGATTCTCAAATAAGACAATTGCACACATTCTCTCTTTTAGTCCTATCAATAGGCCCTATGGGGTACATTCTTTTGTCTTCATTTTCATAGGTGAGGAAACTGAGGCTCAGTGAGGTTAAATAAGCAATTTGCTTGAGGTCTTATAGCCAGGAAGTGGAAAAGCAGAGGCCCAGTGAACGTGGGTGTGTCTGGCTGCCAATCCTGGGCACCTCCCCATAGGCTGCACTGCTAAAGCTTTGGCCGGTCAGCAGGCCATTGCAGGGCCATGTTGTGGACTCTTGTCCCAAGGCCCACCCCTTGCGCCCGCCAAGACAGTTCTGGCAGTCCTCAGCAGTTCATGTTGACTTGGAGCTGGTGACAGCAGGGGCTCAGGGAAGCACCTAGGGGCCCCCACCCACCTACTTTTGGTATTTCATCCCATAGCCCAAGGAGGGCTTCAAACCCAAATGTCCCCAGACCAGGTCTGAGCAAATGAGATCCGATCTTCTCCAACATTTGGTAGCACATCAGGTCGATAGCATTGAGATTTGGAAGTAGAGGGAGAGCCGTGATGGAGGGAAATGGGGAGTCAGGGGCCTGGGGAGAAACATTTCTGAATGCCCAGTTGTGCCCACTGCACCTGCTTCCTCAGTCCCCAGAGCTCAGCCCATGGTGGGTGTGGGGCCTCAGATGCCTGTGAGTATGCATGTTTGAGTGTGCACGTGTGAGAGTGTGTGTACTCACGTGAGTGCATCTGTGAGTGTGTGAGTGTGCATGCATGTGTGAATGAGTGTGTGTGGAGGTGTGCACATGCATGTATGTTTTAAGGGAGCACAGATTCTCATCAGTCTGAGTTGGGGAATGAGCATTCATTTGAGGCCACAAAGGCCAAACATGTGCTCTGTCCTCCTGCCAGCTCTGGGGCCTCTGGCTAAAGTAGCCTATTTTATGGATGAGAAGAAAAGCCCCAAGCACATTTAAGAGGCCACCTGGAGAGCTGATTATGATTTTTAAGAGCTAATGCCGCCACCCACGACTCACTGTTTATGAACAGCCTTCGGTCACCATCACTATCATAAACTGTGTGAGAGACCCTGTATATTCGTGGGCCACCCAAAGCACTTGGTGGGCAGGGGACAGTCAGCACTAATCAAGGTGCCGGGAGGAGAGAGGGCCCCTTGGCTGTGCTGGATAAGATGAGAACTGAGACCAAACAAAGGCTGCAAAGGCAGCTGCTCCCGCACGCAGCTGTGCAGCGGCCTATTGAAGGTGACAGATCCCGTTAAGTTATGCAGCCAGGCGCACAGAGGAGCCAGGCCCCTGTAAATCAACAACAGGCCCACATCTTTGGGAAGGCTTCTGCAAGCCTTAGGGCCTGAACAGGCCCACAGCCTGGGTATAAAGGAAGAAAAGGGAGGAAGAAAGGGGTGTGTGGTTATCCTGCAAGACAACACTGACAGCAAAGCTCTGAGCATCGGTGGTGGGGCAGGAATCTCAGGAACCCCTCATCTCTTCCTCCTGAGCCCCTGGAAAAATCCAGAAGCTCTGAACCCTTAGGGCTGCCTGAGTTGAGCCCAGTGCTGCCCAGCCTGTAGCAGGCAGCCTCAGCCACAGAGTAGATCAGCCCCCATCATCCCTGCAGCCTGGAGGGAGATGGGTGTGGTGGCTCCCTGGAGGGTGTTAGACTGGACTATAAAATAGGGGTGCAGGGCAAGCCCCCTCCAGTCCTTCCCGCTCTGATTCCACAACTGTTCGATGCCAGGGTGAGATTCCTCCCTGAATCCCTCCCTGAATGATAGAAGGAAGACACCCCGCGGCCCCCACTCTGGAGCAAGGAGAGAGCTCTGCAGGCATTGACTGAGACATCGCCAGTGAGGAGACCGAGTTTCAGAGAAGCCACTGATGTGTCATGCCTAATGACGAAGCTGAAATCAGAACCTAAGTCACTTGGTGGCCAGCCCAGTTCCCAGTGCCACAAGGTGACCAGGTCAGGTGTCTGCTTGGTGGCTGCCAAGTTTCTGAAATGTTGCTCTCTGAAACGATGACACAAAAATAGAACTTAACAGGTTCATAGCTGAAAACAGGGATTGGTGAAAAAAAAAAAATCAAGCCTTCAGCTGCAGCTCTTGGTTTTTTCTTTGGCCTCCCTGCTGCCACCCCCATCACCTAGTGCAGACAAAAGCAGGAATTAATCACTATTATTCATAGAGCTGCCTCAGTGAGGAGGTGAACAGCTTCCCGTAGCACTGACTTCCAACACTATGGAAACAAGGGGAGGAAAACGGGGGAGAGGAAGGAGCGCCTAACTCCACAGCGGGAGAAGGGTTCCGAATTTGTGGCTCACACCCTCTCTTCAACACACAGAGAACGCCTTGCCCTATTTATCTGCTGTATTTGTAACAGGTGCAAACTCACGAAACTCATCCAAGTGCAGCAAGTCGGCTTCCTTTAGGTAAAAATCGTTTCAGTATTTAGAAAGGCAATTTCTCTTTTGGCCATAAAGACCTTCTCAAAACTCATGGAAAAGTTGCACAGCAATGTGAATGTACTAATGCCAGTGAACTGTACACTTTAAAAATGGTCAGTTTGAGATCATGTATATTTTACTATAATTTTATTTATTTATTTTATTATGTATTAATTATTTTTGAGACAGTCTCACTCTGTTTCCCAGACTGGAGTGCAGTGGTGCAACCAGAGCTCACTGTAGCTTCAAACTCCTGGGCTAAAGCAGTATGCTCACGTCAACCTCCTGAGTAGCTGGAACTACAGGCATGTGCCACCACACCCGGATAATTTCTTTAATATTTTTTGTAGAGATGGTGTCTCACTATGTTGCCCAGGCTGCTCTTAAAGTCCTAGCCTCAGGTGATTCTCCCACCTCAGCCTCCCAAAATCCTGTGATTGCAGGCATGACATACCATGCCTGGTGATATGGTTTGGCTGTGTCCTCACCCAGATCTCATCTTGAATTCCCAGATGTTGTGGGAGGGACCCATTGGGAGATAATTGAGTCTTGGGGGTGGGCCTTTCACTTGCTCTTCTCATGATAGTGAATAAGTCTCATGAGATTTGATGGCTTTTAAGGAGGAGTTTCCCTGCACAAGCTCTCTTTTTGCCTGCTGCCATCCATGTAAGATGTGACTTGCTTCCACCATGATTGTGAGGCTTCCCCAGCCACATGGAATTCTAAGTCCATTAAACCTCTTTCTTTTGTAAATAGCCCAGTCTTGGTTATGTCTTTATTAGCAGTGTAAAAAGGGACTAATACACCTGGCCACAATTTTTTTAAGTGAGAAAAAAAAAAAAAAAAACTAAAGGGAATAAAGAGGAAAGTGTTCAGTTGTTTCCAAGGTTGCCTCTGGAAAGACTGCACAAACTTCTGAAGTCCACAGGAGTGTGGGAAAGCACTCAGCCCAGAGAGTCCAACCCTGCCAGGGAATAGAGCCTACCATGGGCTCACCTCAGTCCTGGTGTGCCGTGCTCCATCCTCTGCCCTCACCCTTGGACCCCAGGGCAGCTCCTCAGCAGAGGCCTCCACAGGGCCAGAATCAGGACTTAGCCGAGCTCCAAGCATTCAGTCCACACCATTCAGTACCAAATCCATTGAAGGAAACACTGATTCTCAGAAGCCACCTTTCATGGCCACAACCTCCATAAGAGCAGAGTACAAAACAGCCATCAGGCTGGGCGCAGTGGCTCACGCCTGTAATCTCAACATTTTGGGAAGCTGAGGTGGGCAAATCACCTGAGGTCAGGAGTTCAAGACCAGCCTAACCAACATGGTGAAGCCCGACTCTACTTAAAAAAAATACAAAAATTAGCCAGGCATGGTGGCAGGCACCTGTAATCCCAGCTACTCGGGAGGCTGAGGCAGGAGAATCACTTGAACACTGGAGGCTCTCTTTGCTCACTGCAACCTCTGCCTCCCCAGTTCAAGCAATCCTCCCACTTCAGCCTCCTGAGTAGCTGGGACTACAGGTGTGCACCACCATGCCCAGATAATCTTGAATTTTTCATGGAGAAGGAGTCTCATTATGTTGCCCAGGCTGGTCTTGAACTTCTGGGCTCAAGTGATCTGCCCTCCTCAGCCTCCCAAAGTGCTGGGATTACAGGCATGAACCACCAGGCCTGGACTGGATGGAGTTTCTGTTTAGGGTGATGGAAAAGGTTCTGTAGATGTTCTGATGGCTGCACAGCATTTCTAATGCACCTAATACCACTGTACAATTAATGTTCACTTAAAAATGGCTAAAATAGTAAATTCTATTTTATGTATATTTTAATCACAATAACACAATTCTTCAGTTACTTAACTCCTCGGGGGGGAGATACATATATGTCTATTTCCTCACTGCTATGTTAATAAGGATTCCACAGGCTCAGAGAAAAGCAAGCAATGCAGTCTGGTGGACTTCTGATTTCTTTTCTTTTCTTTTTTTTGGGGGTGTGTGTGACAGAGTCACCCTGTCTCAGGAGGCTGAGTGCAGTGACGCAATCTCGGCTCACTGCAACCTCCACCTCCCGGGTTCAAGCAATTTTCCTGCCTCAGCAAGGCGTGGTGGTGCACGCCTATAATTCCGACTGAGGCAGCAGTTACAGGAATTACAGGAGTCGCTGGAAATTACAGGTATGCACCACCGCACCCTGCTATTTTTTTTTTTTTTTAATTTTTAGTAGATACAGAGTTTTGCCATGTTGGTCAGGCTGGTCTTGAACTCTTGACCTCAGGTAATCCATCCATCTCGGCCTCCCAAAGTGCTGAGATTACAGGGGTGAGCCACCGTGCCCAGCCTGGACTTCTGATTTCTGTGGTAGCATGCCAGATTTCCAGACTGAGCTGCCCTCTGGAAAGAAAGAATATGTGGGATAAAATAGAAATAAACTCTTTAAAAGCATCAATAAACTGACTGGAAAGTAACTACTAGGCTAGAACCTAAGGGGACGTAGGAACCCAGAGAAGTAGTAGAACCTCAAAGCATCAGGGCTGCTTTTTCCCTGCACACTGTGGCCATGGTGGGCAAGCTTGGGCTTTAGGCTTTACCAGCCTGTTCAACAAGGAAACAGAAGCCAGAACTGGGGCCCAGCCAAGATACAGAGAACCGATCAAAAAACCTTTCCACCGTGAGGCCTGCACTCTCAGGGTTAGGATGGCTCGTAGTAAACCCACACTCCGCATGCGTGCACTCACACCCAGGAGGCACAGGTTCTCTCCACAACTAGAAAGGCAGGGAGAAAAGGAAAGGGAACACCTCATGCCTAGACCCTGGCCCTAGGTGAATTGGCAGCCTAGATTCACGGGAAACTCAAGCTAAGAATGTGGTATAGGGCGGCCCCGGATGGACCCAACCCATTTGACAGGAACAAGATCAATAAATATTAGCAACCGCCACCACCGTCACTGTCATCACTCCCTCCACCATCACCCCCACCCCACCCTGCAGCCCTCTGCTCTCCCCTCCACCCTCCCCGTTTCCTCCCAGTTCCTGCAGGCCACCAGGTGTCCTGCCCTGGGCCTCTCCATGGGCTCCACATTCTCTCTGTGCCTGGCTAACTCCCCCTCACCCTCCTGACCTCAGCTCCAGGAGCATTTTCCCAGGGAAGTTGCTCTGACTCAAGTCTAAACCAGGTCCTTTTGTCAACAGACTTTTATAAGCCTGTGTTCCTTGCTTACAGAGTGCTTAAATCAGTTCTGAATTATACATTTGTAAGTAGGATTATTTGATTAACATCTCTGTTCCTCACTCAGGAGACCATAAATTCCCTAAAAGCAAGAAATGTACTTGGTAATATTCATCATAAATTCCAGTGCAGAACGCATAAAAAGTACTCAAAATCATTTTCGAATGGATGAATTGCAAAGGCTCAGGAGACATAGGGTTTCTTCTAACTTTGCCACTTACCTTGTGCCCCTTGCCAGGCACTGAGCTTTCTGCATTTTAGTTATCCCTCTTGTATAATGGAATAGTAAGACCTACCCCAAGTACCTAGCAGGGTTCTTATAACATCCGACTGAAACCTGGCTGGGTGCAGTAGCTCATGCCTGTAATCTCAGCACTTTGGGAGGCCGAGGCAGGCCGATCTCTTGAGGCCAGGAGTTTGAGACCAGCCTGGCCAACATAGCCAAACTCCCTCTGTACTAAAAATGCAAAAATTGGCCAGGCATGGTGGTGCATGCCTGTAATCCCAGCTACTACTTGGGAGGCTGAGGCACAAGAATCCCTTGAATCTGGGAGGCAAAGGTTGTAGTGAGCTGAAATCATGCCCCTACACTCCAGTGTAGGTGACAGAGCAAGACTCTGTCTCAAAAAAAAAAAAAAAAAAAAAAAAAAACCAACTGAAACCCAATATATTAAAAATGTAAGGAATTTTATGATAGGTTGGTAGCTGAACTGATATCAAATTGTACCATATGGCAAACCCTTATTGAGTACTTACTATAAGTCAGGCACTTTGCAAAGTGCTTCAAGTGCATTATCTCATTTAATCCTTATTTTAAAAACTAAAGATGTTTTTGTCTGCATTCTACACACGAAGAAACCGAAGCCCTAAAATCTCAGGAAACTTGCTTTGACTCCAATGAAGAAATTTGGGGCCAGGCATCATGGCTCTCACCTGGAATCCCAGCATTTTTGGGAGACCAAGGCAGGAGTTCAAGACCAGCCTTGGCAACATAGTGAGACCTCATCTCTACAAAAAAAATAAAAATTAGCTAGGAATGGGGGCATGCACCTGTAGTCCTAGCTACTCAGGAGACTGAGGCGGGAGGATTTCTTGGGCCCAGGAGGTCAAGGTTGCAATGAGCCATGATGGCACCACTGCACTCCAACCTGGGTGACAGAGAGACACCTTGTCTCAATACAAAATAATAAATAAATAATGATCTTTTGGCCACGCACAGGCACAGTGGCTTACATCTGTGATCCCAGCACTTTGGGCGGTCAAGGCAGAAGGAGCACTTGAGCCCAGGAGTTTGAGACCAGCCTGGGCAACATAGCAAGGCTCTGTCTCTATTTTTATAATAAAAGATAAATAAATAAACAACACTTTTTTAACTTTAAGGTTTAAAAATTTTGCCACTGCCTCCAGATCCAAATGTATTGTTTCCAAAGTTTTTAAATAGAGCTGCACTTTGACTGCACTTCTAGTTTTGAATAGAACTATTTCAGTCTACTGTGGACTCAGTTTACAATTACCATTTTGCTCTTGGAAAGTCTTCATATGTTCAGTGCAAAGCAGTTTTCAATTTCAATCACCCACGGAGCAGGAAATCCCTCTGTGTTCAGTGCCTAGCCTAGTGATGTGTCGTGCAGGCATGCCCTCAACATGCCTTTGGATGGTAGAGAAGAGTGACAATTACAAGGGTTTTCACTATGTTTCTGTAACCCTAAGATTCATCATCGTAAGCAAGAAAAATCAAAACAGAAAGAGCATGATGATGATTTTGTGAACATCTGACTAGGTTATGAGTGGGTAGCTATTTTATTTTGAATATGTACATGCTAAGTTTCCTTTCTGCCAAGAAGCATTTTTAACTCCTATCTGAAGTTCAAGGAAATCAAAATTCACACACACATAGACACACACACAACCATCTCAGCGTACTTTCGCCAAAGAGAATGAACAGAGCAGACAAATCAATCTGACAGGTAATTTACCATTGTGGTTTGATTTCATCAGTCTAGCCACAATGCATTATGAACCAGGAAAATTAGACAAGTCAGGAGGATGATAGTATCAGTGTTTAATGTTTATTTTCCATTACCTGGCAGCACAATTATTCTCAGTAAAATATATCCATTCTCTCAGAGAAAAGCTTTAAGCAGTGGAGCTAATAAAAATTGTACTATTAAAGTTTAAAGCAGACTCAGCATCTTGGAGAAAGAGATAGTGTGTCTTTTATTGATGATTGGTGTGACAACTAGAACTCCCGGCAGATTTATCATGGCGTTCAGGTGAATTGAAGGGAAACGGCATCCTCTGGACAAACAACTGCTATATTCACTAAACAAAAGATTTTTTCTCCTTCCCTTGAGAATGTCCTGCAAAAGGTAGTCATTTTAAACTGGGTTGACAGTTCTGTGTTGGTGATTCCAACCCAAAACAATGTAGGACAAAGTCACTAAAAATCTCACGTCAATATGGGATGGGTCAATCAATGTTCCACATAAGCTGACGCCCAAAACCCAGGTATAAGTTCATCCAAAGGTGACTGGGACAGTGGAGTTTTTGAACATAGACAAGTTGTTTGAGACAGGTCTCAAATACAAATATTTCTTTCATATGGGGACAATTTCTTCCCAATGATCTGGAAGAATAGGGCAATACAACCCTGAAAAAAAATGTTAGATTTCTTACTCGTCAAATGTGATTTAAATGTTTCTACTTTTACCACTGTCTCCCCTGTAACCAGCTACCAAAGAAATCAGCTTTTTGGTTTTGGGGGATGGGGAGTGAAGGTTTTTTAGTCTGTTTGCTTGTTTGTTTGTCTTATTTTTGAGACAGCGTTTTGCTCTGTCGCCCAGGCTGGAGTGTAGTGGCACAATCTCAGCTCACTGCAGCCTCGAACTCCTGGGCTCCCGAGTAGCTGGGACTCCAGGTGCGTGACACCACGCCTAGCTGATTTTTTATTTTTATAGGGACAGGGTCATGCTGTGTCGCCCAGGATGGCCTTGAACTCCTGGGCTCAAGCAATTCTCACACATCTGCTTCCCAAGGTGCTGGGATTACAGGTGTGAGCCACTGAGTCCAGTTGCTTCAGTTTTAAGATGGTGTTTCCTTAGAAGCAAAAAGATCAATGCCAGAAGTGACTAAAATGCAGTTTCTAGGGCCTTATAAGTTTAATCCTAGCTCATTCCACCATAGAGAAAAATCAATAATAATAATAGAAGTATCAATAATAATAAAGCTGTAGTGAGGGATACAGTCTACAGAAAACAAAGCACTTGCTGAATTTTTCTATCTTTTCATTCTACACTATTGTCAATAACACTCACTGAACAACGTTTCATTTCTCATCACACTCAGAGTCAGGGAAACAATTTAGCTGAACCTAATGCCTAACTATTCCAAATTCTCAAAAAGTATAACTATACATTTATATATCATATTCATCCCCAGGGCATCTCAGAGACAAAGTATCTCTCAGATCCTAGAGCAGCTGTCTGATGGTCAGACCACCAGTCAAGTCAGACAACCTGGAACCATGTCAAGAAGTAGCTTCCCTGGAGACTAGAAGAGGAAGGCGGGAAGAAGGAGGAGGGAAAAGGTGGTAAAACTATCAGGTACCATGCTCACTACCTGGGTGATGGGATCATCCATACCCCAAACCTCAGCATTACACAATATATCCAGTTAACAAACCTGCACGTGTACACTCTGAATCTAAAATAAAAGTTGAAAATTGATAAGTAAATCCATTGCTGTGAATTCAGGCTTGTGGAATTTTTACATTTAGTTGCATTGAGTTCAGATAATAATCAATGCTGTATTCCACTAATTTGACCCTCTGCTGCCTGAATATAAACGAATCAAACACAAGCAGAATGTTCACTATTCTGCTTCTTGTAGCACTTGGGCAGGAGCCAACAGGGCATGTCCCCGTGTATGCCACAGCTTCCTGTAGCCCTGAGCATAAATAACAAGCCTTATTTATTGGTTGTATCACCAGCAACAAAGCCTGGGCTAAGGCACCAATGACCCTGGATGAGAACAAAACCTGTAGGAGAATCTGATCTGTAGGTGATCCAAAATTCACATGAAAAAATGAACAAATAAATCAAGAAAGTTATTAAAAGGATAAGTAATGGGGGAGGAAGAAAGACAAGTTCTACAAGCTAGTAAAATATTCCATGAAGTCTCAAAAAATGGTATAACATGAGCACACGGATTATAAACCAATGGTATAAACAGCAAGCTCAAAGATGAACCAACATATGGAAATCCAGTATGTGATAAAAGTGTCATCACAAGCCGGTGTGGCAAAGATGACTTTTAAGTTGGGATAACTGGGTAGAACGGATATTTTATATATTTAGAAACACAAAGTGGAAAATGAAATCATAAGAAAACAGAAAAAATTCCTTTTTATCCTTGGAGTGAGGGAAGATCTAACCACAAGTCAAGATCCAGGCACTTTTTTTAAAGAAAAGAATAATATATTCAACTATATAAAAATAAAAAATGTTTGTATGACAAAAAGAAAAAATAGACAAATGACGAAGTGGCAAAAAAAAAATCAACAACTTACATCATGAACCAACAGTACTCAAACCTTTTGGTCTCAGGAACACTTTGCACTCTTAAAAATTATTGAGGGTTTCAAAAGTTGTGTTTATGCAGATTTTATCTATTGCTATTTACCGTATTAGAAATTAAAAATGGAAAAACTTTACAAATATGTATTAATTGAAAATAAACCTATTTCACATTAATATAAATATTTTATGAAAATAGCTGTTTTTTAAAACAAAATGTAGCTATTATTTTATACACTTTGTAAATTTCTTTAATATCTGCATTAATAGAAGATAGCAAGATTCTCATAGCTGTTTCCACATTCAAGCTGTTGCTTTGATAAAAGAACACAGGGGAATATCCAGCTTCACACATATATGTAATTGGAAAAGGGAGGAGTATTTTAATCACCTTTTTAGATAATTATAGATATTTTTTCATAACAATAAAATATGACAAGTGGAATCTGAAACCGTATCTATGAACTTTTCATGCTTTATTAAATTATAACCCACTATTCTATCTTGCAATTTGAATGGCTCTTTTATCCATCATGTTTTTGTAATATCACGCACCCATTGCTCTCCTTTAATACGAATTGGTTCACTGCATTGTGTTGAGCTTCCAAAGGTTGACACATCTCATTATACAACATTTAAAAAATCAGATTTGTTAATATTTCCACTAATCTCATCCCAACCGGCCTTGAATACTGAGAAGCTGTTCAGCTCATGGTGGTGAATACAAGTTTTTAAAATTCTGGTTTTCTCTTGAAAGCCTGAATTTTGCCATCAACAGGTACTCCTGGTCCTTTCCCTTAAGGTGAGAGGATCACTTCATTTGTTTTTGAGAAAGCATCTGCCAGATATCGGAGTCTGAGTAACCAGAGATTGTCAGTAATTCTTTCGAATAAAAAATGATCTTCCATGAAAAAGTAGCTAGTTCAGTTTGTGACTCAAAAAGTGACTTCTGGCCGGGTCCGGTGGCTCACACCTGTAATCCCAGCACTTTGGGAAGCCGAGGTGGGAGGATGGCTTGAGCCCAGGGGTTCGACATCTGCCTGGGCAACATGGCCAACTCCCATCTCTATAAAAAATACAAAAATTAGCTGAGTATGGTGGCACACGCCTGTAGTCCCGGCTATTCAGGAGGCTGAGGCAGGAGGATCGTGTGAGCCAGGGAGACAGATGCTGCAGTGAGCTGAGATCATGCTACTGCATTCCAGCCTGGGTGACAGAGCAAGATTCCTTCTAAAAAAAAATGACTTCCTCAAGATAACCATCATGCTACGGTAAAAATGTTTTATGTGGCCAGGCATGGTGGCTCACACCTATAATCCCAGCACTTTGGGAGGCTGAGGTGGGTGGATCACGAGGTCAGGAATTTGAGACCAGCCTGACCAATATCATGAAACCCCGTGTCTACTAAAAATACAAAAATTAGCCAGGCATGGTGGCACGCACCTGAAATCCCAGCTACTTGGGAGGCTGAGGCAGGAAAATCGTTTGAACCCGGGAGGTGAAAGTTGTGGTGAGCTGAGATTGTGACACTGCACTCCAGCCTGGGCGACAGAGCAAGACTCTGTGGAAAGAAAGAAAGAGAGAGAGAGAGAGAGAGAGAGGGAGGGAGGGAGGAAGGGAGGGAGGAAGGAAGGAAGGAAGGAAGGAAAATTTCATGTGCACTTCATATTTCAACACACAAGTAAAAATTGGAGAAAACTAAAAATGTATTGCTTCATTATTGACATTTTTAAATGAAATTGCCTTTTTTTTCTTCAAGTGTGTGAAGAATACAATGGTATTAGTTTGATGCCATTTCCTTGATTCATGAGGTTAACATCACTAATAAGGAAAAATCTCACATCATATGTCTTCTGATGTGCTAGGCTGAGAAGATACAACCTGCATTTCACCTGAATCTTATCAGATAGGACTGACTTGGGTTGTGGGATATTCTGCAAAAGAAATGACCTGAGCTCTTCATGAAAGTCAAGTCACGAAAGACCAAAAAGTGGGGAGAAAAAAGACTAAAGAAACCACATATATTCAAAGAGACTGAAAAGACATGAAAATGTAATGCACGATCCTGAATTGGAGCCTTTAAAAAATTAAATTAGTAAAAGGGAAATTTTGGAAACATTTGGTTTGAATTAAGACTCTACATAGTAGTATTGTAGTGTATCAAGTTAAATTTTCTGATTTTTATCATTGTCTACAGATATGCAACTAAGTATGTTTTTGAAAGAAATACATTCTGAAATGTGAAACATATAGCACATATAAGAGAAATGAGAGAATGACAAAGTGGTCACCTGGAACAGGGTGAAAGATATATGGGAGTTCTTTGCACTATTCTTGAAATTTTTCTGTAAGTTTGAAATCATTTCGAAATAAAATTTTTTAAAGAAAAGAGGGAAAAAAATACCAATTTGCTTATATTTGTATAACTACTGAAGTGATGACAAGGATAGCATGGTGACCTGGAGTGGGACATGGAGTGAATGAGGACAGGGTGGGAGTGAAATTTATCATGTATTATATATCTTTTAATATCATTTTGACTTTTAAACTTAGTATAACTAATTCAATTTTTTTTTTTTTTTTGAGACAGGGTCTCACTGTGTCATCCAGGCTGGAGTACAGTCGTGCAGCCACTGCAGCTGTGAGTTCCTGGGCTCAAACCATCCTTCAACCTCAGCCTCAGCCTCTTGTGTAGCTGGGACCACAGGCACGGGCCACTGCGATAGGGGTCTTAATGTGTTGCCCAGGCTGGTCTTCAACTCTTGGTCTCAAGTGATTCTTCTGCCTTGGCCTCCCAAAGAGCTAGGAATACAGGCATGAGCCACCATGTCCAGTCTAAATTAAATCTTAAATCATAATCCCTATATTAGTCTGGCCTCCTATAGGTAATTAGATTCAATGCTTACTGCCATTTTTGATTGTTTGTTTTTCTCATTAATCTCCTGGTTATCTGAGTTTATCTTCTAGCAGTATTCAGAAGTAATCACTAGGCTAACTTTTGACACTGGTCTTGATTGCTGTTTTTGAAATTTTGAAATGGAATGTATGACCTCTGTCTTGAGTCTTTCATTCAACATTGTTTGTGAGATTCATATAGATAATACATGTCAATAGTTAATTGACTTCCATTACTGAAAATCAGGAATATATTTAGATAATTAGTAATATGTGTAGATGTTTTTCTAGTCTTTATTCTGTTCAATTGTTCTGTCTATATCTTTATATTAATATTACATTACTGTAGCTTTAGAGCAGGGCATCCAATCTTTTGGCTTCCCTGGGCTACATTGGAAGAACAATGGGCCACACATAAAATACACTAACACTAACAATAGCTGATGAGCTGATAATAATAATAATCACAAAAAAAAAAAACCCTTGTAATGTTTTAAGAAAGTTTACAAATTTCTGTCGGGCTGCATTCAAAGCCGTCCTGGGCTGCATGGAGCCGGTGGACTGTGGATTGGACTAGCACCCTTTAGAGTCAGTTTTGATATCTGGTAATAGAAGTTTTCAAACTTTGCTCTCCTTCAACATAGTTTTGACTATTCAAAGTTCTTTTTTTTTTTTTTTTTCTTCTTTTTTTTTTTTTTATTATTATTATACTTTAAGTTGTAGGGTACATGTGCATAACGTGCAGGTTTGTTACATATGTATACTTGTGCCTTGTTGGTGTGCTGCACCCATCAACTCGTCATTTACATCAGGTATAACTCCCAATGCAATCCCTCCCCCCTCCCCCCTCCCCCCTCCCCATGATAGGCCCCGGTGTGTGATGTTCCCCTTCCTGAGTCCGAGTGATCTCATTGTTCAGTTCCCACCTATGAGTGAGAACATGCGGTGTTTGGTTTTCTGTTCTTGTGATAGTTTGCTAAGAATGATGGTTTCCAGCTGCATCCATGTCCCTACAAAGGAAACAAACTCATCCTTTTTGATGGCTGCATAGTATTCCATGGTGTATATGTGCCACATTTTCTTAATCCAATCTGTCACTGATGGACATTTGGGTTGATTCCAAGTCTTTGCTATTGTGAATAGTGCCGCAATAAACATACGTGTGCATGTGTCTTTATAGCAGCATAATTTATAATCCTTTGGGTATGCCATATACATTTTAGGATCAGCCTTGACCATTTCCAGAAACGAATCTGCCAGGGTTTTAATTGGGATTGCATTGAATTTATAAATTAATGTTGTGGAGAACGGAGACTTCTAATATATAAGCAAGGTATACCTTTCCATAGGTTTTCTTTAACTTCTCCCTAGAATGTTTTGTAGTTTGCTGTGTAAGGCCTTGCACATCTTTGTTATACTTAATTCTGCATATGTGATGTTTTTGATGCTATGGTAATAGATCACTTTTAAGTTTTATATTCTAACAGTTTATTGCTGACATTAAAAGTACAATTGATTTTTATATTGCTTTTGTACTCACTTGACCTTACTAAATTCATGAATTCTATTAGTTTATTGTATGTTTTTTTTTTTGGTAAAAAAAAAAAATGACAGTTTCATATCTTGGTTTTGGATCATTACACCTTTAATTTTATTCTTGCGTATTGCACTGTCTAGGACTTCCGGTAAAGTGTTGAGTTGTCATGGTGACTGAGCCTTGTCTCATTCTCAATCTTAGGAACAGCTTTCAAAATTTAAACATTAAGTATGATGTTTGCTGCAAATTTTTGAAGCATTCTATGTCAGATTAGGAAGTTCCATTTGCTAAGAGTTTTTATTATGTATGGTGTTTAATTGTATTAACTGTTATTTTTGTATCTACTAAGATGATCTTGTGATTTTTCCCTTTAGTTAGTTATGTTAATGTGGTAAGTTGTATTGATTGGTTTGGTTTTCAACTATTAAACCAAAACTTGTATTTCTGAAATAAATCTAGCTTGATCATGGTGCACTATGCTTCTTATAAATAATAAGATATGATTTGCTAATATTTTGTTTAGAATTGCACCAATATTTATGAGAGAGACGAGTCTATAATTTTCCTTTCTTGTCGTGTTCTTGTTAGGTATGAGGTTTTGCTGGCCTCAAAAAAAATGAGCAAGAACTGTCCCCTCCTTTTTAATTCTCTGCAAATATGTGTATATAATTGTTATTTCTTCCCTAAATGTTTGGAAGAATTCACCAGTGAAGCCACCTGGGTCTGGACTTTTCTTTGCAGAAAGTTGTTTAATTATGAAGCTGATTTTTGTGATAAATATCATTCAGATTTTCTATTTCCTTTGTCAATCTTAGTATTTTTTTCTGTAATTTTTTCATTTTATTTAAATTTTCATATTTATTGGCATAACTATTTCCACAAAGTCCTCTTAGTACCTTTTAGATGTCTCTAGAGTTTGTAATGATGTTCACTCCTTTTTATTCTTAATATTTGTTATTTGTTATCTCTGTCTCCATCTCTCTCTGGCCATAGATTTATCAATTTTATTATTTTTTTCAAAGAATTATCTTTTGTCTTTAGCAATCCGTTATGTCGTATATCTATTTTCTATTCAGTTGTTTGTCTTTCACCCACGGGTTATTTAAAAGTTTTGTTGCCGAATTTCCAAGCCCATGTGATTTGTATAGTTATCTTTTTTATATCGATTTCTTGCTTAATTTCACCATAGACAACATACTGCATTCACGGAAATGTGTTGAAACTTCAATATCCAACATACAATCAGTTTGGGTAAATGTCTCATATGCACTTTAAGTGAAGGTGCATTCTAATATTGTTGCATTCAGTTTAATTTCATCTAATTTCATTTAAATTTCATGTACATATTTTTATGTTTGAACTTAGCATCTTACTATTTATTTTCCATTTTTCCCGCCTATCCTACATTATTCTTTCTCTCCCCACTATTTATTTCGCCTTCTTTCAAACTAGTGGCTTTTCAATGTTTCACTTTCCTTTACTATAGTTTCTTGGCTTTTATAATTACCCTAGAAATTACATGACTCTTGACTTATTAAATCTAATATAAACTAGTATTTTCCTTTCTTTTTTAAACCTTTAGGTTCAGGGGTACCTGTGCAGGTTTGTTACACATGTCAGCTCCTATCATGGGGGTTTGTTGTACGGATTATTTCGTTACCCAGGTACTAAGCCTAGCCTAGTAGTTATTTTTTTCTGATCCTCTACCTCTTCCCACCCTCTACCCTCAGATAGGCCCCAGTGTGTGTTGTTCCCCTCTTTCTGTCCATGAGCTCTCATCATTTGGCTCCCACTTGTAAGTGAGAACATGTGGTATTTGGTTTTCTGTTCCTGTGTTAGTTTGCTAAGGATAATGGCCCCCAGCTCCATCCATGTTCCTGCAAAAGAAATGATCTTTCATTCGTATATATATACCACATTTTCTTTAGCCAATCTGTCATTGATGGACATTTAGGTTAATTCCATATAAACATGACTTCCTAAACAATGCCAATACCTCAGAACATTTTGACTCTCTTTACTTGTCTCTCATCACTTGTATTATTGTAATGTATCGTAGCCATGTGAGAATACACACACACACACACACACACACACACACACACACACACACAGATGACCCACAATTCATCCTCATATATAGACCTTTTCATACTTTTCGTTTTTCCCCTTAATATCCACGCTTCCACCTGGGTTCATGTTTCTTTTGCCTAGGGAACTACATTTACTCTTTCATTTATCAAGAAACTTGTAACTGGCATTTAAATTGTATGCCAGGGAAAAAATTGCTAGTGGCAAATTCTCTCCATTTTTATTCTTCTGAAAATTGTCTTTTTTTTTTTTTTTTTTTTTTTTTTTTTTTTTTTTTTTTTTTTTGTTGAGACGGAGTCTCGCTCTGTCGCCCAGGCCGGAGTGCAGTGGCCAGATCTCAGCTCACTGCAAGCTCCGCCTCCCGGGTTCACGCCATTCTCCTGCCTCAGCCTCCCAAGTAGCTGGGACTACAGGCGCCCGCCGCCTCGCCCGGCTAGTTTTTTGTACTTTTCAGTAGAGACGGGGTTTCACCGTATTAACCAGGATGGTCTCGATCTCCTGACCTCGTGATTCGCCCGTCTCGGCCTCCCAAAGTGCTGGGATTACAGGCTTGAGCCACCGCGCCCGGCCGAAAATTGTCTTTTTTTTTCTTCCTCTGTGAAGGATATTACTGTTGAGTATAGATTCTAGATTGGCAGTTTAATTTCAACATTCTACAGTTTGTGTTTAAAAGTCAACCTTCTTGCTGCTCATTTAAAAGTAATATGTCCTGTTTTCTTCTGGCTATATTTTTGGGGAGTTTCCCTATGATGTGCCTAAGATGTGGTTTTGTCTTTATCTTGTTTTGGTTTGTAGAACTTCCTCAATCTATGCTTAATAATTTTTAAATCTATTTTGGAAAATTCTCAGCCATTATCTTTTCAAATAGTGCTTTTGTCATATTCTCTCTCACCTTTCCTGGAACTAACTCTGTATGTATGTTAATTTTTTTTTTTTTGCCATGTCACATATAACCCTTATGGTCATTTTTCTTTCTTTCTTTCCTTCTTCCTTCCTTCCTTTCTTTCTCTTTCTTTCTTTCCTTTTTTCTTTCTTTCTTTCTCTTTCTTTCTTTTTCTTTCTTTCTTTCTCTTTCTTTCTCTCCTTCCTTCCTTCTTTCTTTCTTTTCTTAATCCTTTTTTCTCTTTGAGTTTCAGTCTGGCTATTTCTTTGACATATCTTCTGGTTTGCCTCTTTAGTTTTGTCTAATCTATCTGCAAACTCATCTATTAAATTCTTATTTTCAGTTACTCTATTTTTCAGTCTCAGAATTTCCATTTAAATCTTACTGTAATTTCTAGTTTCCTGCTGAAATTCTCAATATTTTCATGTAATTTCTTGAACATATTAATCATAGCTTTGGATTAAGCCCAATATTTGGATCTCATGTGTAACTGGGTTTGTATTGTCTGCTTTTCCTGTTGATTTTGGTCAATTATTGCTTTATTATATGGCTGCTCTTATTATTGAATGCCAAACACTGCATATGAAACATTGTCAGTTAGTTTAGGTGTTCTGGTTGATGTTACAGTCTTCCAGAGAAGGTAACTTTTAAAAATTTTCAATATATTTTCCCTTGTTTTAATTGTGGCCTAATTTTCATGCAGATAAACACGCAGATCTGAAGTGTATAATTTGATGAGCTTCAACAAACGCATATCCCATATCCCTATCAAAATATGACAAAACTTACTCATTCCCAGTAAGTTTTCTCCCCTGACAACATAAATACCAACAGATGAATGTATACATAAATTGTAGTGTCGGCACACAGTGTCATGCTACTAGCAGTAAAAAGGAAAAGACTGTGATACACATATACCTGGATGAATCACAAAATGTTATCCTGAGTCAAAGAAGCTGAACAGAAGCAGTGTAAGCTGGGCTGGGAGTGGTGGCTCATGCCTGTAACCCCAACACTTTGGGAGGCCAAGCTGGGTGGATCACTTGAGGCAAGGAGTTCGAGACCAGCCTGGGCAACATGGGGAAAATCCATCTCTACTAAAAATACAAACATTAGCTGGGCGTGGTGGTGTGTGCCTGCAATCCCAGCTACTCGGGAGGCTGAGGCAGAAGAATCACTTTAACCCAGGAGGTGGAGGCTGCAGTGAGCCGAGATCGTGCCATTGCACTCCAGCCTGGGTGACAGAGCGAGACTCTGTCTTTAAATAAATAAATAAATAAATAAATAAATAAATAAATAAAATGTTATCAGTTTTTCTAGTTCTCAGTTGGAGGATTCACCTGATATCAATCAGTTAATCTGCCACTGCAAGAGCATAAGTCTATTGATATAATTTTGCATATTGATTGTGAGCCATATTGCTTAATCCTCCCAGTTCTGTCATCTGCAGATGTTTATGCTTTAAGTCATTAATAAAGTTTTAACACCATGGTATTAAGACAAAGTCTTGGACCACTCAATTATTCTTGTAGTATACCACCAAGCCACTTATCAACACTCTCAATAGTTATTTGACAGCTGTATATTTCTTTAAAACTACCAGAAGCTGAAGTGTTTATCTCCTTATCCATAGGATATTATGAGCAATTTTGCCACAGGCTTTGCTGAATCTAAGATTGTATATGTAGCATACTCTCCATTGACCAAACCTTTTTTCTATACTGGGAAAAAAGTATTCACCTTGATGCTTCTGAATATTTCCTCTATTATTTACCAAACTTCATTGATACATGCTCTGGGATTCCATCTGCAAGTTTTTCAAGAAGCAGAAACATACTGAAATGTAGTTGGCCTAGCCTTGGAGATAGACTCATTGAAAACTTTTCATTTCTTTCCATAGCTGTTCTTAGCTTTTTAATGCCATCTTTACATTATTTATTTCATCCTTCCCTGTTTTAAGATAATTCTGGCTAGGGACAGTGGCTCATGCCTGTAATCCCAGCACTTTGGGAGGCCGAGGTGGGCAGATAATTTGAGGCCAGGAGTTCGACACCAGACTGGGCAAAATGGTGAAACCTCGTCTCTACTAAAAATAGAAAAATTAGCCGGGTGTGATGACTGGCTCCTATAATCCCAGCTACCTGGGAGGTTCAGGCAGGGGAATCACTTGAACCCGGGAGGCAGAGGTTGCAGTGAGCAGATATCGTGCCACTGCACTCCAGCCTGGGCAACAGAGTGAGACTCTGTCTTAAAAAAACAAAATAAAATAAAATTCTGCTCATTGGAGATGTAGCATTCCTCGTACTTCTAGATCTGAATATAATTTAATGGCACTCTTTGCTGACTAGCATTTTCTGAAAATTCACTAGGAATTTTAACCTTCCTAATATTTTTATAAATTTATACTCTTTTATGATCAGTTTATGTGCTCCACACAGTCAACTTTAGTTCATCCTTTGGAATCTGTGTTCACCAGAGGTCTTCCTATGCAAACATACCAGTTACTTTAGTTTCTGTCTCTTCCCACTTGGCCTTTCATTATTTGTATACAGCTGTCCCTCAATATTTGTTAGAGATTGGTTCCAGGACCCAATCTGCAGATGTCTAAGTCCTTTATATAAAATAATGTATCTGCATATAACCTAGTCACATCCTCTGTACATCTGTATATGTTAAATCATCTCTAGATCACTTATAATACTTAATACAAGTAAATGTTATGTAAATAGTTATTATAGCATATTCTTATTTGTGTCATTTTTATGGTTGTATGGTTATTTTTGTTATTTAAAAAATACTTTCCATCCTTGGTTGGTTGAAACTGCCGATGTGTAATCTAAGGAGGGTCGTCTGTACTTGAAATCTCACTTTTTCCAAAGAATTCATTTTAACCTCTTGAGCCATAAGAACTTTCACTGAGTTTGCTGAAATTAGACTCCATGCATGGTTGACTAAATCCAGTATTTCATTTCCTTGCCATTATGAATTGCAAGATATGGGAATCACTGTCTCCCAGGCATCCTGTCATTCCCAGACCACCAACTAGTTCTTTATTTATTAAAATAATGCACACAGTTTCTCCACCTCTGAAAACATAAACAAGGTGGGACTCAATTCCAGGACCCAACTTTTAGCAGATGTCAGGATGGTTGAAAGCCCTTAACCCTACAGGTCATTTCTGTGTATGTTATTGTTATAATATAATCCATACTAAGCAAACATCACCCAAATCTTTCCAAATAGGTGAGTGGTATCATATAATTATCCTGAAGTGTCACATTAAATGCTCATCATTTTCCCAATCCGTAGATTGATGTATTTCTTATAGATGAATGTCTTATTTAGGTATCACACAACTTGTCTTTCCTATTCAATCTACTTCATTTGGACCTAATGGATCGATGGCCATTTTATGGTTATAAATTCTGCATGTTCGTTTTGTAACCTCTGCTGTGTCTGTGGGATATTTAGTTTCTGACAAGAAATGATGTTCATTCCATTTTTTCAATGCTCTGCCTTTCTTAGATACCTGGAAGCAAAATATTGGGCCCAAACAGCCTTTATTGTAAAGATGACTTCTGTGCATTGCATAGTGTTTCTGTTACACAAGTTCTCTCAGCGCTTCTGTTACGCAAGTTCTCTCAGCGCTTCTGTTACGCAAGTTCTCTCAGCGCTTCTGTTACGCAAGTTCTCTCAGCGCTTCTGTTACGCAAGTTCTCTCAGCGCTTCTGTTACGCAAGTTCTCTCAGCGCTTCTGTTACGCAAGTTCTCTCAGCGCTTCTGTTACGCAAGTTCTCTCAGCGCTTCTGTTACGCAAGTTCTCTCAGCGCTTCTGTTACGCAAGTTCTCTCAGCGATTCTGTTACGCAAGTTCTTTCAGTGCTTCTGTTACGCAAGTTCTTTCAGTTCAGTGACGGTCTTTCTTGGCATATATAACTTAACCTCATCTTAAAATTTAAGTCATCTTGATCAGTTTACTTTCCTGCCAAACATTTGTTCTTTAGGAACATCATCCTTTCGCAGGGACCAGCATCGTGTTATTGACATACTACTAATAAAAACAACTAACATTTATTACATACCATGTTTCCAGGGGTGAGCTGGTAAATGTTTAACAACTGGCACAAAATCCACACGCAAATATAAGCGTATAATAAATTTTACTAATATAAATAAAGTAGATAATACTCCTTATTGCTAATTCCACATAACCAATTTATTCACAAATAATCTTTTTATTTTCCCCAAATTCTTGTATCTCTAGCCATCCTGTGATTGCAATTGATTCACAAGTGTAATCTGGCATGAATGTTGGTTGATATTTTTATTTACATTCACAAATAAGATGAGAAAACAATCAACATACGTCAGAACTTCACTCATTTGTCCATGATATATCTGGCTTCTTTGCTGAATCGGATCATAGTTTTTGAACACTGGAAGAATATTTCCTCAATTTCTTGTGTTGTTCACCATGTAACAACTACAGACACATTTTAAATTTTAATCTGCATTAATATTTTCCCCATCACTTTTTTAAGTCTGGACAAATTGACCAAACAACAAATCATCCCTGATCTGGTCTAAATACTGCCATCATCAAACTGCCAATTTCAAACTACTTTGACGTCACTAATGTAGAACTGGGAAAAGGTGTAAGGTACCCCATTGTATAGTATTTCCACCACACAGGTACCTTAATATCTGTGAAATAACCTTAAAAGCAGAGATAATAGTAAAATGTGATAAAATAATACAGAATTGTTTTGACTATTTCATTTGTTTTAAACGATGCCCAAGTCTCAACTGAAATAAAATAATAGGCAAGTTTATGGAGCTCCTCTCCAGCCCTTTCTTTTTCTTACAGTGTTATTTGTTGAGAAAGTCAGACCCTTTGACAAGCTGTTTCTCAGTCTGAGTCTTCTTGATTTCACAGGTAGGGTGTAGCTCTCCATCCTTTATATTTTCTGGAAGCTAGATTCAAAGCCTGATTCAGATTTAAGGTTCAATTCTTTTGACAAGACCATAAGAGGTCTTGTTTTCTTCCATCAGGAAGCATATAACATCTAGTTATTTCTCTTTTTATGATGCTAACAGCCATTGATGCTTAATACATAGATTTATTAAATCAATGGGGAGTATAAAGTGGATGATAATCATTTCAATCATCAGTGGGAAACTTTTATATAGAGGTACTTTCCCCCATCTGCCATCTGGATACTTAGTGGTCAAGTGCATACAGGATAGGTCAAAGAGATGTTTATTTCTATCATCAGTTTTTAAGAAGATATGAATTCATTCCCTCTCATCCTCCTAAAGTGACTCTCTTTTGATATTATTAATTCATGGGTTTAAACATATCAGTGAGTTTCAATTCATTGCCAACTATTATTAGAAGCTCCAACTATTCCATTTTTGGCCAGTGGGATCTTCAAGTTCAGAATTCTTTTGACAAGATCCTGCTAACATTTGACCACTTCCTTGTTATGACAAGTTCTTTCAGAATCATCTAGCATGTTTCCTGTTCCACACCTGGAATCAGCCGTATCTCCAAAATGCCTTGGTTTCTTTTAAAGAGAAATTCTATTTCAAGGTCAAAATCCAGGTAATAAGGATGCTCCCTCAGTTGGTCATTCTTGTTACACCTTTTCAGTGATCAGTTACATACACGAACACAAAGACACTTAAATATCTCATGACATCATGTTGATACTCCCAATTCAAATTAAAGACTACAAAGTTTTTACTGTAACTTACCACAGCTGTAACTCCCTTGTTCCATTCTTAGAATCCTGATTGCCAAGGACTCAAGAGATGATAGAATTAAAATATCCCATATGTACTCATTTGGTATAATCATATGCTACAAACACACCAGGCAGAATACCACCAATAATGATTTCTGAAAACATTAAATTTTTGCCTATATTTTCATTATTCCATTGTAAATGGTACTAAATCTTCATTTGTCAGGGTATATAGTCATTAAGGACTCTATTTTCTCCTTGCTGGCCCTCACTTCTTATTTCTGTAAGCAATTAAATAATGTTAAACATCAAGACTCATGTTGCTAACTCTAAGACGTTTTGGTAGTCTGAAACTCATTCTGCAGTAGATTCTTAAAGAAGGGCTCTCTTCCCAATCTCTTATTCAGTGGAGGTATTTCAGTAGTACTCATTATTTAAAACAGCAATCTCACATAGTGTGATACTAGTTTCATGGAACTTAATGCCAACTGAATACGCTACAAGCATTGGCAAGAGTGATAAGACAGACAGGGAGGTCCAGTCACTGTTACTGGCAATGTTCAGGCAATCAATTTGGCTAATATTAACAGGTCAGGAGACAAGGACATGACCAGAGAGAGCAGTCATTACATGTAGCTAGATGTCAGAAATGTTGCATCAGAGCTGATTCCCTAACAAACAGGTTGAATTCAGGGTACCCCTGGAGTCAGAACTATGTCATCCAAGGATATTGGGGTTTCCCTTATGACAGAAAAGGTTGAGTTTCCTTCTCAAAACAGTGGTGCTGTCTTCCCTAGAAGCCTTTGATTCCTCTTTAAGTCCATCTTCTCCAAGGAAACTGAACACTCTGGACACAGGTGCCTCAATAAGTCCTAGCACAGCTTCTGTGAGTAGCCACTCGACTGATTGTCTACGACACAGTTGCTGAGATGGTGGCCGAGAGAAAGGAAAGAAGAAGGATTCATAGAGAAGCATTTTCTGTTTCAACGTGCTTAATGAGAAGACAGGAGGAGTGTTTGGTGAGTCAGGTTTACTAGAGGGCAAAGCTTCTACACCCTACGACTTGCCTAAGTCTGAACTAAGTCATTCTGTCAATGGGTTGGATCAGTATGGGTAACTAACAACTTACTATACTCCCCACCTAGAAATTTTAAGGTGCTTATTAATAGAAGGCCTTTTATAACAGGATTGAAAACATATCAGTAGCAGCTTCTTCAACTAGAGCATCGTATATGCCAACAACGCATGAGTACCTGCTCTGGAAGAATTTGGCCTTGAAACAAATCTGATAGTTATTTAAATGAAAACAAAAAATGCTGATTATCATCTATTCTATGAGATCTACATATCAAGTCATCTTCCATACTTTAGAATGCATCTGGCGAAATCACGTGCAGACCTACTGAGTCGCTTTGAGACTACCAATAATTTCCTTGTATCCATGGTTAGATATCAGCTCCCATTTAAAAAGTTGTGTTATGTATGTTTTTCAAGTTTTTCACAACTTCATACAGGGTATTATTAAAAATCAGAAGTAAATATAATATGAAGTAGCTTGGATCCCAAGGGAAAGTTCAAATTAGAATCATTTCTTTCATTATTTAGATAATTTCTAAAATAAAATTTTAGAAAATCTTTCCCACTAATGTAAAAATTTCTAAAATTTAAATGTAAGACTATTGTGACACAAACTTCGGAAACATTAATTATCTCACAGTACAGCATTCCTAGATTTTCCAAAGAGAACAATGTCAACTGAGGCTTCTGTTAAGCCATGGTCTCAGACCGCTTTTGCCCAAATTGCAAGCATTTTGATGGTGTTGTATTGGAAGTTAAATCACATTTACCTCCCTTCCAGCCCCAATATGAAAGCATGTAATAGGACAAATATTCAAGTTTAGCACACCTATAATAAAAATGTATTTCTCTCCTTAATTTTAAACTTTCCTAGTGTCATGCACTTAAGAGACAAGCATGAGGGAGATGTATATTACATGCTGTAGAGCATGTATTTTTAAAGTAATTTTGCAGAATGTGCAGTTTGCAATTGCTTATTCCCCACATCCCAACCTAGAATAGCACCATCCAGTAGAAATTTCTGTTGAGGATGAAATTGTTCTGTATTTGCACTGTTCAGGATGGTGCCCATTAACTCCAAGTCCCTACTGACCATTTGAAATGTAGCTATTGTGACAGAGTAACTAAATTTTAAAGTACTATATAATTGTAAGTAAATTCAAACTCTTTCGGATGTGTACCCAGAAGTGGAATGGCTGCATCGTGTGGTAACTCTATTTTTAATTTTTTGAGGAATTGCCATACTGTTTTCCATAGTGGTGGTACCATTTTACATTCCTACCCATCAACAGTGGAAAAGGATTCCAATTTCTCAACATCCTTGCCAACACTTGTTTTCTGGTTTCTTGATAGCAGCCATCCTGCTGGATGTAAGGTGATCTCAGTTTTGATATACATTTCTCTAATAATTAGTGATGCTGGGCATCTTTTCATGTCCTTATTGGCCATTTATATATCTTCTTTGGAGAAATGTCTATTCAAGTCCTTTGCCCATTTTTGAATCAGGTTTCTCACTGTTGTTGAGTTTTAAGAGTTCTCTCTGTATCAAGGATACCAATCCTTTATCATATATACAATTCGCAAATATTTTCTCCTATTCTATTGGTTGCCCGTTTATTATCAAAAGGATGATGTTATCAATAGGATCTTTTAATGCACACATTTTAAAAAATTTATTAAAGTCCAGTTTGTCTTTTTCTTCTGTTGCCTTTAGTGTCATATCCAAAAAATTACTGCCAAATCCAGTGAGTCTCTAGGATATCTATACATCCATGTTCATAGCAGAATTACAGTATCTCAAACATGGAAGCAACACTGTCCATTGACAAATGAATGGAAAGCAAAATGTGGTGTATAAACACAGTGGAATATTATCAAGCCTTAAAAAGGAAATCCTGCAGTATGCTACTACATAAATGAACCTTGAGGACATTATGCTAAGTGCAATAAGACAGTCATTATAAGGCAAATACTGCATGATTCCACTTATATGAGGTAGTTAAAATCACAGACAGAGTAGAATGGTGGTTTTCTCAGGGGCTGGGGGAATGGAGATTGACTGTTTAGTGGATAGTTTCAGTTCTTCAAGGTGAAAAAAATTCTAGAGATGGATAGTGATCATGGTTGCATAACAATATAAATGTACTTCATACAACTGAACTGTATACTTAAAATGATTTCTATGGTAAATTTTATGTTATGCATATTTTGCCACAATTTTTAAAAATGCCACATATGGCTGGTGGCTACAGTAACTGGATAGCACCATTCTAGAACATAAGTGAAAGCAGAAATCCGTATTAAAAAGAGATTAATATACATAATGGCCTATCCAGGAATGTCAGTGGGTAGAAATAGAATTGCTGAATTCTGATTATTTGCCAGGGGACAGAGAAGGATGCTAGTTTACTTCCTATGCAACCAGAACCAGAAGAGACCAGTAAAAGCAGTACCTACCCCCTGCTGCTTCTATATTCGTAACAGAGGTGCATAATAGAAGGCAAATGTTTCAATATACCACATAAATAATAACTAGCTTAGTGTGAAACAGAAAGCAAGTTGTTTGTTCCTCAAAAATTATTGAAAATGCCAGAATATGCTTTAGCTAAATTGATCCCAAACTTTAAATAGAAATAACATAGCTAATCAAAATATTACTTCTTTTCAGCCTTAGGCCTATTCTGTCACTAAGCATATGACTTTACGCATTCACATCAATCTGGGCCTCAGTTATTTCATCTATAAAACAATAAACTGTGAAGGTGAGGGTCCCTACAGGTCCTTTCCTGCTTTATCAATCATTGAGAGTATTACTTTGGCATCTAAGATTCCCATTTTTCCTGCCTAAATACAGTCATGTACTGCATAATGATGTTCTAGTCAGTGACAGACTGCATTATACAATGGTCATCCCATAAGATTACAGTACTGTATTTTTACTGTACCTTTTCTGTTATGTTTAGATACACAAATACCACTGTGTTCCAATCGCCTACAGTATTCAGTAGTCACCTGCTGTACAGGTCTGCAGCCCAGGAGGAATAGTCTATGCCACAGCCTAAGTGTAGCATCTGGTATACATCTAGGTTTGTGTAAGTATCATCTATGATGTTTGCATATACCAATACATTTCTCAGAACATATCCTCGTCATTAAGAGTCACATGACTGTATAAACAATTTCTCAAAATGCCAAGGAAAAGTGGCCTTGAAGTCTGTGCTGAATTTTCACTGGTTACTCTACCATGACTTGACAGTGGTTTTGATTTCTACCTCTGTACATGCTCTGTTCATAAAGACCTCTACAGCATCATTTGTCATTCTCATGTCACTATGGATTTTATCATTATAACATTTATGACAGCATTACAAGTTTCTAAGCTACTTGCAGTATGAGCCACAACTATCAGAACTACTTGAAAGATCTGGCTACCAGCATTAATAATTAAAAATCATTACCAAAGACCGCTTTTCTGAAAACCTCGAAAGAGAAGAAATAAAGGGAGAAGAGGGTCGATGAGAAAAAACATGTATTCTAAATACGTATTGTAGTAATTTGTTAAACAGTTACCTTGTTCTACAAGTGCTCTGTTTATGAGAGCACTATAAAAGTGCTTTCTTTCTTTCGTTTCCCCCCCTCCCCCTGTGGGAGAAGGGAAGCAATGAAGGAAATGAAAGAGTTCATTTAAGTGCTATATTCACATAAGGCTAATTTGTAAAAGCTCAATCCAGCTGAATATACTTGCAGCCACCACTGGACCACAAAACTTCAGCTGAGCAGACTAATTGAGATTCTTCAGGAGAACTCCCTTGTCTTTGGTAGTTACAGATGTCTCATTAGGCATTCTGTATCTCCCCGTTCTCTAGAATACTAAGTCTGACTCTGCCAGGCCTGAGGACACAGCCTGTGAATTTCCAACAGATTCTAATACACCATCGTTGTGAGACAGTTCATTTTGTTTTGCACCCATTTGATTTTTGTTTTTGTTTCAAACTAAAGTTGCAATTAATAGTACTATGTTAGCTGCACTGGAATACTGTTTAAAAAAATAACAAAACCTACGCTCCGCCTCCAAGACTGTAACCTACAGGCTAACGGCCCTATTAAACACTCTCTGGAGTCTTACACCAGAGAAGTGCCTTCTATTAAAGAAGATCATTAGAGCTGATGGCTGGAGTTCAGGGGGAATAAAATCTTATTTTCTATCCATTTTCAATTCTCTATAGAGATGCAATATTTGAACATTTGACTTTTCTTAGACTAGTGAGAGTGTGGCGCCCAGTTGACTATTTTTATTTTCTTCTTTACTAAAAAGACGTGTTTTGGACTCCTCTGTGTATTTCTTTAAAAACGCCTAAAGATCTTTGAGGAATTCGAGTCATGGGAAACTACATGTTTTTTAATTAGAAGCCTCTCCCATGAGCTGGAAAAAATCTCTTGGCACAATTATGGAATAACTATTTTCCCTTCACTGCTATCTTTTTTTTTTTTTTTTTTTTGAGACAGAGTCTCACAGTTGCCCAGGCTGGAGTGTAGTGGTGCGATCTTGGCTCACTGCAACCTCTGCCTCCTGGATTCAAGTGATTCTCCTGCCTCAGTCTCCCCGTAGCTGAGATTACAGGCACCTGCCACCATGCCCAGCTAATTTTTTTGAATTTTTAGTAGAGACAGGGTTTCACCATGTTGGCCAGGCTGGTCTCGAACCCCTGACCTCAAATGATTCGCCTGCCTCAGCCTCCCAAAGTGCTGGGATTACAGGCGTGAGCCACTGCGCCCGGCCCACTGCTATCTTAATGTTCAATATTGTGGGCTTGCAAAGAGGCGTGGAATGAAACAAATAGTAAAAAGGTCTCCATGTATCTGCCATTATTGGTGAGTTTTCACTTGTATGTAAGCAATGGTGTGCATGCACACACACGTAGCACACACACACGTTTGAGTGTATATGTTATAAACACACATACCACCCATCTACCACTAAGTCCAAAGTTTCACCAAATTATTTCATTTGTGCTTTTCACATAAGGAAAAAACAATTTATAGATTTGTCTCTATCTAAAATACAAACATCATTCTTTGAAGATATTTAATAATTAACTTACTTTCTCCAGAGTAAAGGGTAAAATATCTTATTTCTATACAATTTAAATAAGTGTTTTTCTTCTAACTGGAATGTGACAGTGTATTTAAATATATTTTCTTTTCTAAATCTCCAACTACCTTTTTCAATGACATTCTAAAGGAAGACTTACAAATAAAATTGATAATTTATTTCAGCTTTTAATATATTTTCTACTATAAAACCAAGCTGTCAAGACAGGAAAATATTACTAGCTTTGTTATTACAAAAACAAGTGAGAATTTTTAATTCACAAAGGATGAAAACACAAGACATTAATCTCACTGTACATACAATATTACAATAAACTGATTAGCTGTAGAATAAAACAATTAAGACTTCACACATACACACGCACACACACACACATACACACACATGTACCTTGAAACAAGAAACACAGGACAATTTTAATCTTTGATATATGTTCATGGACACCAAGAGCAAGAACATCACTGATTTGAGTCTAATTGTTTTCCTGGTATACAATCATTATATAAGCAAGATCTAAAGCATATTGTGTTATTAAGGACATCTTTAGGCAAATATAAACATCCTGATTTAGGGCTTTTTCTCCCCACCCAGAACAATCTGTTTTAGCTATCAAGTAGTTTGGTTTGTTATCAATTTAACACGCTCACAACAGCAAATACAGAATTTCTACCACAAAATTCAGGTGAGAGGTTTTCAGACAGATCATAGAAAAAAAATACTTGTTCCCAAGGAAGGCAATCTGTAAATTATAAATGCACCCCTAAGAAAAAAAAAAAAATCCTGGTCACAAATCACTCACTTTTAAATATTGATGGAGAAATAAAAAGTGTATGTTGGGGGTGGACAAATGTTGGCATGGAAGAGAGGAGAAAAAGTATGAATGAGGAAAGTGTTATTTGCCACAGGAAATATTGGATTCAGTTGATTTTTAAAAATGAGGTATAAGAGTATGCCAGTAAATGCAAAAACAAAAAAATTAAAAAACAAAATGCACATTTCCAATGGAAAAATCTCTAAACCTCTTATAGTTTTATTAGACATTTCATGTACAGAAGTTAATCTAGAAAAATACATTTTAAAAATCTTCAACAGACCATGCTCCCTGTAACAAAACCTTCCAAACCCTGTGTTTTATTATACAAAGCAATCTACATTAGTAGGTAAAAAGAAATTCTCCAATTTAGCAATGTCATTTTCCATCCGACATCATCTAATTTACAGATGGGTTTCCACTATTCATACTGGAATTAGAATTCTGTAATAAATTTTTTCTAATGTTTTCTGTACATATTAAATAACCTAAAAGGTTCCTCTTGTAGTGCATGTGCCATTTAGCAAGTCTATTCAGTATTTTTCCAGTACCATTCTCATGACAGTGATTTGCCTGTAAATGTAATTAATATCTAAAAGTGCACACAGTTAACTTTCCCAAATAACGGCCTATTTCTGGAGGAAACCTAATATTCACAGAAAAGATTACCAATAACATGATTAGAAATGTAGGGTTAGAATGTACTCTGAGACTATACAACACAATTATATACACAAGCTAAAGGACATTAAGTCTTTAGCCTATATTTACATAAAATAATGTGTGTTTCCACAGGGTCATACCAAGAACTTAGTATGGTACTAGATATAATTAGGATTGTTAGCTACAATTCAGTATAGCAAGACAGCCCTAAAATGCCCTGAACTGACTTAAGCTAACTAAAACTCCAGTATATCACAGTGTTTTAAGTAATATTAGTGTGCTGCCCAAACAAGCAACTAAGATATCCAGTAAGGATGCTGTGTAACACAGTAAAAGACAGCGAGCCTTCATCAAGAGGTTATTTTGGGGTTATGATGAATTTTGGCACTTAAGACTGCCACTGCATGCAGAAACCCCGAAAAAGAAATACACAGGTTTCAAAATGGATATACTTCATTTTGTTTAAAATGCCCAAGAGCCTTTTCAACATAACTGATAGTAAGTATTTTGTTCTATCAAGTCATGAATCTTGAGAAGAAAGTCTACATTATCCAATTTCAGGGAAAAAATACAGTTTTCTTACCAAATTATCCAGTGTATATGACTGGTTAGAATTTTAAGTTTTGATTTTTACTGAAATTCAGAGTATGAAACGCAAACATTCAGGATAAAATGAATTCATAATTACACGCAGTTATATCAACTTGCAACAAAGCAGCAAATATGAGGGCCTAACACACATCTTGACTCTCTCCTTCCCTTCTGATCCCTCAAAAAAAAAGTGCAAAATTAGAGTCACTGCTTGGTCCAAAAAATAAAATACATTGTGTATAAACATTTGAAATCTGATGGAATCCAGCTTCTATTCCACAGGTTGTCTTCAGTAAGAATCAGCGTCCGAAGATGGAACTCAGTTCCAGAAGAATTAATTCTACAATCTGATTTTGGTACACAGTATGAACTGCTATATTACCAGTCTCTTTTTCTGGTTTTAATAGAGTGGGACCAAAAACAATTGCTATACTCTGATAGGTCATTCGATTTTTCTCTCCATTTTCTACAACTCTGAAGGGAAAGAAAGAAGTTGTTAAAAGAGAAAATAAAAGAGAGGGAAAATTCTTCAAATGGTATTATAAACCTAACAGTCTGCATTTTAAAAAGAGAATTAATGCTCATTTTCCTAACGTGACGCATAAACTATTTAACCAAGCAGAATTATGCCTAAATGCCATATGAAGCTTTATTTTTGATAAACACAGCTGAAAGGTACAATTAAGCATACTCTAACAAACTTTAAATGTGTGATATTTTAGCTTAGTTTTTAAAATAGAACATTTAAGTATGAGTTACAATTCAGGTAACAATGACTGTTCCATTAAATTGATGGGAAAAAAATCTCATTAGGGTGTGGAGATTAAACTTTCTATTTTACTCATTTTATGTTATTTCTTTAAAAAAAAACCTCTCTAGCTGGGATTTTTTGTTTTAGTATTCTAGTGTACCTTCTATAAGATGAAAGAACTCGGTTATTAAAGTGGTTATGTAGTAACTTAGAACCATGATGGCTTTATTATAAGGTAACAATACACCTCAATTAATATCCAATCTCATCTTCATATTAACTTTAGCAACAATTTCTGAACACCTATGTGCTAAGCATTACATAAATACTTCACATATAATATCTACTTTATTATAGCAAATCATTTACCCATGACAGACTGATACTACAAGGAGCTCAGTGAGTTACTTTTTCAAGTTACAAAGACAGCAAGTAGCATAGCTGGGATCCAAACCTAGGTTTGAATGACCCTGGCCCCACAGGCCTTCCTGCTTCCCCTTGTGCTATACCACATCCCATGACTGGGCAGTCCTCCTACCTTTTGAGATGTCGGAAAAGAATCTGCATTGTATCCTGGTTTGGCTTTGGCAACTGTCTGATTAGGTCCTTAACAGCAGCGACTCGCTGTCTTGGTTCTTGCTCTGAAAAAAGATAATAACCAGATATTTTACAGCAAATTCTTATGAAACTGAAAGCAATGTCACAGTTTGGAAGCTGATATTTGGTAATACACAGTGACACCTGGTGGTCACATTTAAAATGTTTGGAGTAAAACAATCGAAAATACTTGCTTAAAGTAAGATAAAAAAATAGGGTGGCTTAATCTGTGCAAAGAATTTTCAATATCTAGAAAAAACTGAGTAGAATTACATACTTACTAATTGCATTAACAAAATCATTAAAATGATTAAATGTAAAAAGAGGTTCTGGTAATTCTCGAAAAAACATTTTGAGTGCTCCAGTAATGACATGAATATCTTCCCATTTACTGTCATTCAAGTCCAACTTCTCATCTGAAAAACAGCAGGAATTGGACATTTTAAAAAATTACTTTAAGCCAGTTCAAAAAGTTATGAGTGATGCATTTGAATAACAACAGGAAATATAATCTTACCGTGATTGACTGCAAACCTTAGCTTCTGGATCACTGCGAGGTTGCCACTTACTCTGTATATCCCATCAACATCCAAACCTAAGAGACAATAATAATTTGTGTGTGTTTAAAGTACGTGTTTGCCTCTTCTGAACATGTTTGCATGTGTCAGAATTCTCACTCATTAGCATTAGCCTAAAATCAAATGGGCAAATATTCTTCTTCTCTAAATGGCTTCTGGTAGATGCTTGGCAGGGGAGAGAGATGGAGATTTGCTCTGAATTCTGTTTAATAAACAGCAGTAATTCTACTCTGCTCATCATATAGACTGTGAATCAGCTCAAGGAAGTGGTTTCATTAATCTTAAAACACTAACAATTTCAAATACATTTCTGAAAACATCTGGGGATAATTCAAAATTAAAGGAAGCCAGCAGGTAAAATCGGCCCATGCATATTTTGCACACCATTTGATAATGTAAACGCACACATTGTAAAAACTTTATTGAAAGCATCTGTCATATTAAATGTTTCTAATAAGTGAACAATATAACCACTAAACTAACGGTTCTATAAAAACAATACAAAATGTGCTATAATTTATTATTTTCTTTTATACATGAAACAGAATCATCTGAAATTCATACAGTTAAGCCCTGAAATTTCAGGTATTCATTAAATGATAATAATGTACAAATTCGAATGTACACTATTCATTTAGCTTCAAATTAAGACAATAGTGTGGCATCCCTATTGCCATGCTGACAAGAAGAGTCAATGAGACAAGAGACTGGCAGAAATTACAAATTGAATTACATGTTTTAATTGTACAAAATTTTTTCATGATATAGAGGTAAGTTAATGTGATTACAATCAATATACTACTATTTATATAAAACTAGTATAAATATTATAGCTATGTTTAAATTAACCACAATAGAAATTAGTTTGTCATATTTTACAGAAAATGACATAAAAATTTTTATCTCATGAGACATTTGTGGTTGACCTAACAGTTTAAAATGTCATCTGATTTTTAGAACAGAAGAAACTTAATAAGTAAACATAATCTCCTCAGACCTTACACATTGTCAGATTATTTCTTAAAAATAAACTCAACTTCACAATCACTACCTTCTTCATTTTAAGCAAATGCTTAAATGAAATGGCTTCAAAGAAAAGCATATACTTAATTAACTGCGAGTACCAAGCATTCAATAGATGCCTGGAGAGGTCCTATTTGAAACAGGTGTAAACAGGTGTAAACATGTGTTTTTGTAAACAAAATTATTTTCTTAACCTCTTAGGACTATAGGGAACTTTTGGTTGCATCACTCAAAATCATAAAAATTCTGGGAATTTTGATGGCAAAACAAGAAGCTGGTTTGCTTAATGTAAAAAAAAAAAAAAAAAAAAAAATCAAAATCCTTCTCTTACCATATTCTTCAACATGTTCAATACATAACTTCACAAACTTTGGTACTGTGCCATTCTCTCTTTGACACAGATTAGCAAGATTGGATCCAAATACCTGATCTGAAAAAGATTTATTTTTAAAAAGTCGATCACCTTGCTAAAATTCAGTTCATGAAATGGCTAACCATTCAGAGTGCAACAGAAACATCCAGTGTAACTAAATATCGTTTAACATGGCCCTATGCCTTATGCAATATGCATCTTGCCTACTTCTCCATTTTCACTTCAAACAATTCATTTCCAAACTCATAAACACCCTCACTCACTCTTGCCTGAGAACCTTTGTACTTTCTACTGCTTTTTCAGAAAGCAATTGTCCACCCAATTTGGCTCCTTCTTATCACTCCTGGTCTCAGCTAAAATGTCACCTACTTTTAATAACCCCTCTGACCATCCTTACCTAAGAGAACCCAATTCCAGACACATCCTGTTTTATTACTGTTAGATTCATAGTATTTGTTACTATTTCACAATCATCTTGTCTACTTCCCACTTAAGTTTCATGAGGGCAAGGACCATGTAGTTCCTGAACACCAACAGGTATTCATAGCACCTAGGCTTGTGCCTAGCATTTAGTAAATACTCGACTATTTTTAAAACTATTAAAATAAGCATATGCCCACCCATCACGTATCATCAACATTTGATTTCACAAAATATATTTCAAAGACTCTTCTATTACTCTTTCAACCCAACAGTTTTGAAATTCCATATTAGTGGTAAAAGTTCAGGAAAACAAACAATGTGAAGTGATAAGGACATAAAGTGACAACAATTTATATTTCTCAGGGAAAAGGCCTGGTGAACAAATGAGCAACAGTTTCTATTCATTTATTTGCCAGGCTTTTTTTTTTTTTTAAAGTTTTTAAAGACTCTAAACTCATCACACAAATTTATATGCTTTATTGGAGAGTACCTGTTATCCATAACTCTTAAAGTTGCTAATTTTAATTACTTAATTAGCTAGTCTCTTCCTAGAAGTCTTAAATACCTTTTTTTTTTTTTTTAAGACAGAGACTTTTATCACCCAGGCTGCACTACAGCCTCTAATTCCTGTGCTTAACGATGCTCCCACTCAGCCTCCCAAGTAGCTAGGAATAAGGGTGTGTGACACCATACCCAACTAATCTTTTGTAGAGAGAGGGTCTCTCTATGTTACCCAATCTGGTCTCAAGTTCCTGTACTCAAGCAGTCCTCCTGCCTCCCAAAATGGGGGGTTTATAGATGTGAGCCACTGCACCTGGCCTTAAATACCTTCTTAATAAAATTTGCTTATGTGTTTTAATGCAGATGCTTCACAAATAGACGGCGTTTGTTAGAAGCTTCATAACAATCTGACAGATATATACATTATAGACTATATTATCTTTATTTTATTTATGAATAAATGCCATTGTTTTAAGTCATGTATTAGAAAATTTCATCTTTGTAATTAAACATGCTTGTAAGAACTGAAAGCATACACAAGTAATGTGATTTTTAAAGAATATTTTCCTATAAAAAAAGATTGTTAGTCCATTATAGTGCTTATAAATGAAATAACAAGTAAATAAATTAGTTAGAAAAAAGCACCTTATGCTAATTTTTCAATTACCTTAAATGACAGCCAAAGGTAAAAATTATTCGTTCATTTTTCTTTCTTTCTACTATTAGTGATATTCAAAATTTCTTATTTCTTGTGATCTTTGCATCTCGAAACTAAACTTCTCATTGTCACAATTTCTAAAAATCTGCCACCCATCACATCCATGTAGTTCCTCTGAAATAGGCTTTCCTAAAAGTTTAGTTTGTTATTTGTCTGTCCACTGCTTTACTTAATAATAAACTTTTTAAAAAATCTATTTTAATTACTTAATGTCTTTTAATAACTGTACTTAAATACTTGAATAAAGAATATTCTTACTGTTTGAAAATGTTAATTTGAAACATCTTATTTATGTAGACCAACATTCATTATTATCAACAATACTTCTACCAACCTTTAATATAACCTTTTTCACGAACAGCTTGCAAAGTGGGGCGTCGTGTAAGAAACTTCTTTAAGTTTTTCTTGGTTTTTTTCTGTTCTGAAGAATCTATGCTAGATACTTTAAAGGCTTAAGACAAAAGGACGGTAATAAGCATTTGTAAAAGTTTTGTTGATACAAGTTTTTCCAGCCAGCATGCAAAACATATTAACCTCATATGTCAAGATCATAGTACAATTCACTTATTTTAACTTCAATGTGGTTTAAGGACAAGATGTGAAGAATTACATTAACACAGAACCCATTTCAAAGTTATAAACTAAACCAAACATTTCATTTTTATCACTAAAAACAGATGAAAACCATACATTCTATGGTATATCTGCCAAGACATCCCTAATTTACTCTAACATATTCATTATTTCATAAATTATTAACTACTTATCTTTATTGATTATCCATTAGTTTTAGAAGGTAAAATGACCACCAAAAAGTAAAAATACATAAAATACACAACAAACAAAAGAATCCCTATCTTCACTGAACAAGAAAACTGGAGATACACACAGATATATATAGAGATATAAATATAGACATATAATTATCATAACTATTATACTTGTACTTTAAGCTAACTTTCATCATAATTATTTGTACTTTGAGCTACAAATGGGACTACACAAAAAATGTCCTCCATTGCCTTGAGTCTTGATTTATTTTTCTGTTATAGTAACAAAAATTCAAAAGGTATATTTCTTGAAAGTAAGTCTATTTGGGGAAAGTTGAGGGCATGAAGAATCTATAATATAGAATAAAAAATAATCACATTTTTATGTTAAATTGCTACCTGTTGACAATGTCAGTAATAGGCCTCAAGTTCATTAGAAATACAGAAAAGTAGAACTGATTTTCTAATCATTCAGTTAATATGAAGGCCAAAAAGTTCTTAGTTAAACGTGGATTTGTTAAAATGGACTGAACAAAGTACCAAGTCACACAGCTAATGGCCTATTTAAGCAATGTATAATTCACAAGGGGCCAACATTAGAAAATGCTTTTCTTAAAGCTGCTGTCTTTCACTATGCACCTTTCTGTAGTAAGATCTGGAGATAGGAAAGCATGCATCTGTTTACATGCACAGACACACCCTAGTCCAGAGACGGATGCCTGGTGTCCAGTAGGAAATCACGGTACATATTCCATGACTTTTGACTTCTTAAAGTGTAAGATTCTATGTAGAATCTTAAACAGTAAGTATATATTTTTAAATCAGTAAAGTTCAGCTTGCTAGAGGGCTCAACAGAAATGCACTATACTTCTCTGAAAGCAGCACAACACCTTAAAATTAATGAGATGCCACAGGATGCATACTATTAGGCTGAAAAACGACAATAATGAGTTAAGAAGAAAGACGGCTGATACAATGAGACTGCACTTGTTAACTGCATAACCTTTTTGTAACATTGGACATTCCATTCAGCTTTTATATATGTATTTAAAACTTTCAAAATGCTAAGAGAACAAGCTCAAATCCTTAGCAAAATAGGAAAAGGACAACTTACAACGAAGCTTTTTGGGATCCTTTTGTTCCTTTTCTTTATCATGCTTTTCTATTCCTGGTGAATCTGGGAGTATCTCCTCTTCAATTCCTTCATCAGTGTCTACTGCCTATTGGTTAGATATTTCCCAAACATATATTACACTTCTAGTATTACTATAGTTGGAATGGCACAATTCTCACAATGACTATTGTAAATGACTCTTCCAAACAATTTTAGGAAACCAATTAACATACAGTATGTATGACTTAGATATTTGATAAATACTTTTTCTCTCCCTACATGGCATCAATTTTGATTTTTTTAAAAGAAATTATTGCTGAAAATTCACAGGATAATGTTAGTTTACACTGATGATGACGCTACCTTACCTAATTTTAATCAACTTTTAGTGACACTAACAGTTAAAAGGTAAGGCTATAATTTATGGTGAAAAACACAATAGAGCTACATTCTCTGACAACAGTACAAGACTTCTACACATGGACCTGACAAGAGTATTACCCTGTAACAACAGGACAAGACTCATCCTCCAGACTCATGGTTGTCAACTGAAAGAAATCATAGAGCGGCCAGGCGTGGTGGCTCACACCTGTAATCCCAGCACTTTGGGAGGCCGAGGCAGGCAAATGACCTGAGGTTAGGAGTTTGAGACCAGCCTGGCCAACATTATGAAACCCCGCCTCTACTAAAAATACAAAAAGTAGCCAGGCGTGGTAGCACACGCCTGGAATCCCAGCTACTCAGGAGGCTGAGGCAGGAGAATTGTGTGAATCTGGGAGGCAGAGACTGCAGTGAGCCAAGATTGCGCCATTGCAGTCTAGCCTGGACGAGAGAGTAAGGCTCTGTCTCAAAAAAAAAACAGAAAAAAAGAAATCCTAGAGCTCATCTATAACTTAACTAAGGTCACTTGTACAGACTAAAGAATGACTGAGTTCTCAAAACTAAAAACCTTCGCTCTGCCGTCACATGGAGATCTTTACTCCACCAGGAATTCATTTTTGTGGATGGTGTAAGGAAGGGTTCCAGTTTTTTCTTGGATTCCCAGCTGCACCAGCACCATCTGCTTCCTCTACAGTGCTCTATCTGGCAAAACGTGTCCACAGGTACGTGGGTCTGTTTCTATGTTCTTTATGGTTTCAGAGGTACGTATGACTATCCCTGCATGGATACCACACTTTATTAAGGAATATGGCTTTTCAAAGACGATGTATGATAGTGCAAGTCCTTTTTCTTTCTTCTTCAATAATATCTTAGGTATTCTTAGCTTTTTGCATTTCTATATAAATTTTAGAATAAGCTTTTCAAGTTCTACCAGAAAAACTACTGGGATTTTAAATGAGATTCAAAAATCTCAAGTCTATAAATCATTTGGAAGAATGTTATATCTTTATATTATTGAATCTTTAAATGCATGAACAGGATATGCTTCTCATTTACTTAGGTTTTCTTCAGTGTCTCTCAGTAAAGATTTGTAATTTTCCCTGCAAAGTTCTTGCACCTCTTGCTACATTTAGTCCTTGGTATCTTCTGACACTTTGGAAACAGTATGTATTTTAAAATTTCTTAATCAAAAATACAGGCCAGGTGCAGTGGCTCCACACCTGTAATCCCAGCACTTTGGGAGGCAAAGGCGGGCAGATCACTTGAGGTCAGGAATTCAAGAGCAGCCTGGACAACATGGTGAAACCTCATCTCTACTAAAAATACAAAAACTCAGGCAGGTGTGGTGGTGGGTGCCTGTTATCCCAGCTACTTGGGAGACTGAGACAGGAGAATCACTTGAACCCGGGAGACGGAGGGTGCTGTGAGCTGAGATCATGCCACTGCACTCCAGCCTGGGTGACAAAGCAAGACTCTGTCTTAAAACAACAACAACAAAAGAAACGTGTGTACGTGTGTGTGTGTGTGTGTGTGTGTGTGTGTGTGTGTACGTATGTATAAAATCATCTCTCTTCACTTGGCTTATTCCCTGAGCCTGTAGGTCTCAATTACAAAAATCTACTTTCTCTGCAAGGCCTTCCCTAACTAATACACTAGGTTTGCCCCAATCAGTATTTTTACAGAATGCTGTACACCTCCTACCATCATAACACTCATCACATTTCATTTTATTAACTGTTATCTGTCTTGAATAATCATCTGTCTGTGGCTATAACCTCAGCCTAGGAAAGTGCAGTATCTGACTGTGTGCTGCTATGTCCCCAGTGCAGACGGCATTCACATATTTGTTAAATGAATGCACGCATACTTGCTTTCAAGAGACAGTGAACAGACTACTGTGACTAGAGCTGAAAGTCCATATTGGGTAAAATCGAAGGTACATTTTGAAAAGATAGATTGGGCCTACACTGTTGAATTTTAATGAATCACAGAAAGTTTCTGAGCCATAGGGGATTAGAAAATTGACATTAGGAAGTTTCATATGGCAACGGCATTAAGGATGAATCAGTGACAGGTGAGATTAAATAGGGAAAAAAACTGTTCAGGAGGTTACTCTTATTTTGGTATTAAGATATAAAGGCCTGCCCTCATGGTTTCAGGAATAAACAGAAAAGAAAGGACAAGATTCAGAAATATCAGGCAATATTATAAACTCCAAAGGAAGAATTTATATATAGCTTCATAACTAATTTGCTAGAAGAGGTAAAGTTCTCTTTTACTTCCCATAAGTAGTATCTTTCATTTCTCTGTCATTAATATAATATGATGCTCAATGAAGAGTCATGTCCCCATGTGGCGGAAGGCGAAAAGGAGAATACAGAGTATAAAAAAGTGAAAGCCAGGCACGGTGGCGCACACTTGTAGTCTCAGCTACTTGGGAGGCTGAATGGGAGGATGGCTGGAGCCAAGGAGTTCAAGGCTGCAGTGAGCTATGATTGTGCCACTGCTCCAGCCTGGGTGATGGTAAGACCCTGTTTCAAATAAAAAAAGTACAGCCCCCAGCTGCTTACTAATGTTCTTACTAATATACCTGCAGAATGTAAACCTGGGATTCTTTCTGGTTGTTGTATACAAAGAAGAAGAAATATACCAGGAACACAAGGGTATGAATAGCTTGGAGGGGAGGGGCAGAAAAACTAGAGAACGGTCACTAGAAAAGAAAAAGTGCTAATGAAAAGCCTACAGCTTCTTTCATTTCACAAGCTCGCCTCAGACTTCTTCCACCAAATAGTATTATTTCCAACTCACTCAGTTATTGAATAAATACTATGTACTAAGCACTATTTACCCCTTCTTTTTGAACTATTTTTTTTTCAGCCAATGCCTGATGGGAACATTATTTCAAATCCATTGGTAGCAAACATCACATAAGTGAGAATGTTAAATCATTCACCAGGCCTGGGGGGCTGCTAAATTGACCATTGTTTTTTCCACCTCTGTCAAAACATATATAAAGTGTCTTTTCACATATAGATTGCAATCCGGATATACAATAAGCAATTAAAAAAAAAAAAAAAAAGCTCTGAAGTAAAAATTTTACCTAAGTCAAAGACATACCTGATTATTGATTGTACTACTAAGAACTTTAAACCAATCATTAATAACAGTGTCATTGTCGGACTGAATTAGCAGTTCTGTCCCTTGTCGAGTTTTCAGCTTTAGAGAAAAGCAGGGAGAAAGAGTATGGTTGGTTTGTGCTTTCAGCAAAATACATGCATACCTTTAATTCAAAGTTAACAAAACCACCAAGAGTGCTGCCATATATTATGTAACAATGATGTAAGGTTAAAGTACTACACAGCTATGGAATACCTTTTTGGTTTGAAATAATATCAGTTGAATAAAAAAACAAAGTTGTTTCTCACAATAAATTCTCATAAAATCTAATAATTTAGGATCCCAAACACCATCACACAAACGCCATAAAACCTGCTGAAACTTGTATGTTTATCACTTAAAAATCCGTTCAAGTATCAAAGTGGTGCATTCTAAATTAGAATAAAGAAATAAAATCTATGATATTTTTACACAACCTGAGAAATTTTTTTCTCTCTGGCTAAAAAATACAGAAGAAAGAATACATAAAGACTTTCAATATTTCCTACTTAGTAGGTAAATATAATGGCTTAGTACAAAGAGCAGGCATAAATGTCACACCCCTTTTGGGTGGAAGTATTACTAAATTAAGTGTCAGATCATGAGCTGAAAAAAGAATACTATGTATTATTCTATATGAAGGCAATAACTAATTTATGTACAATCTCTGTTTTGCAAGGTTTCTTACACTTAAGTGAGGAAGAATTTTGACACATTTGTGGAAAGCACTTCTCCCATTTTCTGATTAAAAACTGATTTTTTTTTTCCTAGAGGAAGATATGGCAATGTTTCCCAAACAACATTCTGAAAGATGTATTCCTCAAACAGTTTCACAAATACATTTTTAAAAGGTGCCCTCAAAAAATAAATTTTTGAAAAAGTTATGTAATATTAACCTGGAAAATACTGGATTGAAGAAAATCTAACTAGATTCTCTCCTTCAAGATGTCACAGGCTTTTGATGTTCTAGGGAATATAGGAATAAAATATACACTGCTTCCCAAATTTACTTGACCATGAAACCATTTTTATTCTTGATTACCTTTTGAAACTACAAGGCTAATTCAGGAAATAGTGACTTCTTTCATGCAATTTTCTAGAGTTGGTCAAGCCAGTTTACCAATATTGAATGTTTACTGCACATAAGATACTCTGCTCTGTTACAGGTTCTTATTTAAAGGAAAAACATAGTCTCTCTACTTCAGGGAAAAAGAAAAAAAATTGTAATTATCTAATGAGAGAAATAATTGACAAATAACACAGGTACACTAAAATAAATATTATTTTTAAATATTTATTTAAAAATAAATATTTATTGTTATAAAGAAGTAGCCTCATTATTATGGTGATGGTTGTCATGAGTCTTGGAAGAAAGGGAGCATTTGGCATGGAGAGATTGGCATGGGTTGGTGCTCGAGGCAGAACAATAAAGAGTAAAAATCAGACCGGAAAACCTGGGCTCCACTTGGAAAATAGCAATTAAACCAATCTGTCTACACAACAAAACAGGAAAGGCCTGAGACATGAGACTACAAAAAGAGGCTGGGATCTTGAAGGCTGTCCACAAAATCAGTTGTCGTCTCTGGTTGGATCTCTGTAACCACACCCTTCTGGAATGGGACAGACATTGTTGCTCTTCTGTCAATAGGCTGCCTCTCTTCCCACAACTCTGAATACTTGGATAGCCTCCTGAACAGTCTTAACCAATGAATACTCTGAAAGTAATGTGTGACTTCCAAATCTAGGTCTTGAGAAGCCTTGCAGGTTCCACCCTCACCCTCTTGGAATCCTGAAGCTGTCACTTGATGCAGCCTAGGGTAGCTCCCTTGAGAATGAGAGATCTTGTGGACAAGGCGGCCTAGCCAATGGCGGGCACCAATACTAGCCATGAGGTCACCTTATACCATCCAGTTCCAATCAAGCCACTAGATGACTGAAGCCTCATGAATAGTCCTCAGTGAGATAAGAAGAAAAATCACCCAGCTCAGCCCAGGTCAGGCTGAGCAAACAAAATGTTCTTTTCTTAAACTACTAAGTTTTGAGGTGGTCTCTTATGCAGCAATAAGTAACTAATACAGATCATATATTGCTGGGGAGAGTTTGAAAGATAAAATGGAAAGGTTTAAAAAAAAAAAAACTTTACTTTTTAGATCAGTTTTTGGTTCTAGAAAAATTGAGAAGACATAGAGATATCCCATACACACCCTGCCCACCCCCACATACATTCCCCCGTTATCAACATTCCCCTTAATTTACTTTTTAATATTAGATTTGGTAAGTAAAGAGAACCACATCCTTTTTATTATTGCTGGGAAAAGACAGGATTTGTGAAACAAAGGCTTGTAATATGCGGTCTGAGTTCAAACAACTTATGCAAATAAAGCCAGTTTTTACACCAGTTTTCTTAAATTACAATACCATCTAACTTAATCACCAACTTTGCCTTAATTAGTCACAATGAAAGACTATTTCTCAAAATAGCTCAAAAAACAGAACATCCAATTACTAGTTTAGAATGTGTTATACTTAGAAAAAAATGTATTACCTCAAATACATTCTTTTTGCTGGATTTATCCTTGGAAGCCATCTCAATTGTTGCCCCCTTCAGGTCCACCGTGAACTCTGGTTTGGACTGATTACTGCCGAACTTCATTTTTGAAAAAGAAAAAACCTTCATGTGATACTCACATATATGCGTATTCAAAAAGAATTAAGAACAATTTTATATTGTTAACAATAAATCAAACAGATTTTCTCAAATTCTTTTTTCTCTATTATAAAGTAACAATTTCTACTTTAGAAATTGAAAAATATCTAGAATATATGAATACACAATTCATAGAAAACAAAATAAAATGACTCAACTTCCATCATAATATAAAATAAATATATATACATATGCAAAGCCAAACTGAAATATTTTTTTACCCATCAGAATGGGAAAAATTTTTTTTTCAAAACTATGTTGGTGAGGCTATAGACTAAAAAGGCCTCATATGCAAGTGGGATGTAAATTGGAACTACTCCTAGAAAAGAAAAATTGGTAATGCTATATTTGCAAATTTACAAATGCATGTATACTTTGGCTTGGCAGTTCTGCATCTTGGAATTTATCCTAGACTATACACGACTATGTAAAATGCTATGTACACAAAGGCAATACTCTTATATATGTAATAAACAGTATCAGGTAGATAACAAGTGCATTTTCCAACTAATAAACATTCTCTAAACCTGATTTTGTGCTTTCAGAAGTATTTCCTTATTCAGTAGTTACGCTGTTAACAACAAGTTGTGGAAACAGAAAACACTAAGTCCCATATTCTTTTATCTTTGTCAGAAACTGTAACTAAAGACAGATGCTATAAAGCTTCAGCAATTTTATGAGGAACTACAAAAAGAACGGGAAGACAGTTGTTATGGGTAGGTTCAGAAGTACTTAGCTAGCTATTACATTTTCTTAACTAGATAAGGAAAAGATTAGCAAAAGTAGTATAAAATTTATGTTAAATATACATTTACTCTGTACCTTGACATCTTTAAATTTCTGTTTAGTCTGTTAACTAAGAATAAAAAGTAACATTCCCATGGTATTGAAAAGTTTAAAGGCTTTAAACCCTCTAAAGTCTACTGAATTGTAATCTAAAGATCATAAAAATCTGTTATAAATATTTCCTACAGAGAATTTCATTTGCTAAAATATTTCAAATCAAATTAACTTGTCATTAGAAATTATCTTACCCAACTTTATGATAACTTATTCACTATTTGTAATCTCAGTAACTCTATTCAGGAGCTTCACATTTAAAATAGAGTTTGCCTCAACCTGCTCCCTTTTACATCTTTTTAGCTAGCAGTGTGAACTTAAACAAAATTTAGGATTAATAATAAAATTTATTAGTGGAGTCAATGAAAATTTTGAGATATTACATGGAATTTATTTGTGGAATCATAATAAAAATCACAATAGAAATTGTAACTGTATCCTACAAAGTCTTTGCCTGAAGTAGCATTGTCAATCAAAAGACAAATTAAACATAAAGCTGTATGTTGGGCACAGATAACTTCCTGAACACAAATGATGTACTGCAAATGTTATCAAATTTGAACATATATTTAACAAAATGACAAAAATCAATTATTTAATTTGTTGTCATTATACACGCTGTAGATGGTTAGCTCTAAGCTAAGATACAAACAAGAAACCAAGTAAGATATAGCAATTGAATACAAATACAATGACATGACATGGAATATTGCAAAAAAAAAAAAAAAAATTGCAATCACTATAGCTGGCAACATTTTGTTAGTTATTATTTTCCAAAATCTAGTCCCACTTTTCTCTACTGTAATCAACCTCCCCACCAACGTATTCATGGCAAAGAAAACATAATTATTGTGGCAAAGGGCATGCAACAGGAACACATACAGTGACAGCTGAAACAGGATCAGACTTTACATATGCAACAGCAGGCCGACGACGGACAGAGTTTTTCCAAGAAGAAAGCAGCGAAAGCAAGAGCTCAGAGACTGAGCCTTGTTGGCAGAAGGACTTGATGGAAAAAGGAAGAAAATGATGATGTCATAACAATGCACAACAGCAAAATGACACACAAGAGAAAAGCATAATGGAACCAGACAAGACAAAGATACAACTCTATATGAAGACATACAACACAAGCAAAGCTCAACTTCCAAATATCTTTGCAAAGGTCCTAGAATTTATCCTGATGATTATTATATAAATTTATGTTTTATTTTTAAGATGAATGCTTTATAGAATTTATCTTAAATAGACTTGTGTTAGCCATTGACAGGAGTCACGTTAGGCCCTTCACGATCTAGATTAGACCCCGTCCAAAACCCCCTAGCTTCCTCCTCATGCCCTGCTGAGTAGTATCTTCTGGTGTCCCTTTCCAAGTCATCTCTTGGGAGTAGCCCTACCATCTCACCTCCCTTTCCCTTCCTCTAGGACACTGATACTTCCTCTAGGAGACAGGGAATTTTGTCCTCTGGGGGACATCTGGTAACGTTTGGAGATATTTTTAGTTGTCACAACTAGAGGCAGGGTGCTAGTCATCTACTAAACACCCTACCGTGCACAGGACAGCCCCCCTACAACAAATAATTATCTGGCCCAAAAGAGTGACTATTTTTAGAAATTTGAAAGCATGTACAAATGAATGTTTGAATAACTACCAATATTTATGGGTTGATTTTTTAAATGCTCAAGGAATATTGTGAATGATAACTGAAAAGAAGCACAACATATGTCATGTTACACTGAACCTGTTCACTTGTCAGTCTTCCCCACTACTACGTAAGCTTTGAAGACAGGGACCATGTTATTTCTTTCTAAACCCAAAGCTTAACAATGCCCAGAACACAGCAGGCTTTTAGGTGTGTTGAACAAACAAACAAACATACACACATATATTTCCGAGGTGAAATGAGGTGAGAAAAAAGCAAATGTAAGTTTATGTTACTGATACAGCAATCCAGTAGGTAACTGTTTTCCATTCCAGAAAACCACTAGAAGGTACCTGCCCTAGAGGAGAAGAAAAGGCTCACTAGATTTTTGGATGAGGCAGCACCAATGTAAAATATTTCTTATAAAGCGAAATTGCATGCAGCCTCTGTGCATTTCATTTACTCAATTTTAACCATCTACTGTCTGGAAAAAAAAAATCAATACAAACCAAGAATAATTTTTTAAAAATAGAACTTTGAATAGCGTGGGTGACTCTGCTCAGTGTTCCATCAATGAGTACATGCCCTCTAGTGAGTACAAGATTTGAACCTGCTGTTTCCTCAAGTGGATCTCAAGTTTTTGTACTAAGTGTGAATCTAATTTTTAAAGAACTATACAGATTTCTCCTGTAATGTGGCCCCTTTAACATAAGCCATTCAAACTTGACTGAAGGAAAAGTTATTCCTCCTAATACCAAAGGAAATACGGGCTCCGCTAGAGATCAGCTTCTGTATAGCATCTTCCTAAGGAATATTCAAGAGCAGTTTTCACTTGAAGTGACTGTTGGTTTTTTGGCTTATATTTTAGCCTTAGAATCTTATCTTCGGATAAGATGTGATTCTGCTGTATAAAGAGAATACACTTTACCTATAACAGATCTAGTTGGTGACTGAGCAGATCAACAAGGCTAGAATTCTTTAACATTTCTTTCAATAATCCCAATTCCAGAGTTAAAGAGCATCCTGTTTCTCTAAATTTTGTTATTTATGAATATTGTGGGGTCATAATACATTATACACACTTACATGATTTTTAAATAATCTTACTTCCTTTTACTTAGGCCATTCAAATTAGTTCTCGTTCCCTTAAATATGTAGCGATGGGTAAAGCAAAACAGTCTGAGGTTTTAAAATTAGTCATAAAATACAAATTAAGAATTGACTGTACAACGAAGCATTTTACCACATTTTTAATCTTGTTTAGTCTTTACTGAGACTATAAAATGGTGTGGTTATGTTTTTTTAAATTATACCTATCTGAAATGATTATATTATTAATACTATATCAATAGTAATAAGATGTCATTTGAAAGATAAAAATTAAAATAGCGACTCCCTATAATTAAAAATTCATTGAGAATTCTAAAATTTCAAAATTAGTTAGTTCGGTAAATTTTAAACTATGTTTTGGTTATTGCTACATGGTAACATAGTAATACAACCTTGGCTGATAAACACAAATACCTCACCTCCTTTGTCAGTACTAGTTTTAATCATGAGTTCTGAATCATGTAAGATCTTCTAGAGTGAAAACTTTCAATTAAAAAAAAAAACAATGTTACCATCCTGTGCTAACGATTATGTACTAGAAGGTATTCATTTAACATCTTTAAATTCAAAGTTTTCATTTCATTTAAATCACGTACAAACCTGCCCACCTATAGGATGCTCTGTCTACTGGTTTCATCTGTACCTGCCACAACCTTCAATCTTTAAGTATCAGTAATTATCAAATAAGTGATCACTATCCAGCTGTCTTCAGATACTTTCAAAAATGCCTTATTAATCTATTATTGCTTCTCCATTCCTTTTCTTTCATCCATTTTCTTCACTCAATTTCAAATAAAAGTTGAGCCATAAGTAGGAAGAAAGAAACAATTACACAGTGCTCTAGAAATGCATTAATGCGAAAGAGCCCCACATGTTTCACCTTGGGGAAAAGGAGAAAGACATAATTATCCATTTACTTTAAGATATGTCAAACCAGAATTTCAACCCTTTCACAGGTCATTTCCACTGGAATGGCCGAAGAGGGAGCAAATTAAAGGATTAGAAAAGCAAAACAGAAGGAACTATCTAGAATGTTCACATCCATGCTCAATTCATGTGGATTTTTAGGTTTCCTCATCAGAGAAGCTGAGGACTAACATGTTCTGTGGCATCTGGGGTTCAGAACCATGTTGCATGGCTGCATGATAAATGTGGACAACTAAAATTTGCTTAAATTTTATAAACGGACTTTTCTTTCATCAAACATAAGACCCATAGGTTTTGTATTAATTTTAAAGAAACTCATTAATTGTAATAAAATATTGGTTACGGTAGAATATGAGGTAGACAAAATACATTCAGAATACCTTTATTTTAAATTTTACTTGAGCATTAGCACTTCAAATTCAATTACCAAAAACTTTCGTAAATAGCCAAAACATGGATTCTAGAGCCAAAAAGCCAAAGTTCTAAACCCAGATCTGCCACTTGGTAGCTGTAAGACCTTGAGCAAATTATTATACTTAACTGTTTTATACCTCATTTTCTCATCTATGATGGGGGAAGGGCGAGATCAGAGCAATAGCTATCCCAGCGTTAAGGAGACAATATAGACACAATCCTCTGCACCGAGAACATATGTGGGATACATAATGAGCATTCAAAAAATGTAGCTATTGGCCGGGCGTGGTGGCTCAAGCCTGTAATCCCAGCACTTTGGGAGGCCGAGACGGGTGGATCACTAGGTCAGGAGATCGAGACCATCCTGGCTAACACGGTGAAACCCCGTCTCTACTAAAAAAATACAAAAAACTAGCCGGGCGAGGTGGCGGGCGCCTGTAGTCCCAGCTACTCAGGAGGCTGAGACAGGAGAATGGCCCGAACCCGGGAGGCAGAGCTTGCAGTGAGCTGAGATCCGGCCACTACACTCCAGCCTGGGCGACAGAGCGAGACTCCGTCTCAAAAAAAAAAACAAAAAACAAAAAACAAAAAACAAAAAATGTAGCTATTATGTGTCACAAATTATAATTTTTAATGTTTGTATTAAAAATTACAAAATTACAAATAACTGAAGAGTAGAGTAATGATAGTAAGCACTCAAATATGTTAAAAGCTTCAAAATCCCAAAAGTAATGGTGACATTTCTTTTTCTTTTGAAAGCTGGCTGACAAACCAGACACTGACACCTGAAACACTGATTCGTAACCAATGGTCAGATCACAATTCAAGATACAGCTTGCCACATTACTGCTTATTTTCTGACTAAATATCTGAAGGAGCAGAGTCACAAACACAGCAAAGCTTTAATATCCTGAAAATGAATCAAGAAATGTATTTGCTCTATAATGCCCAAGTAATGAGCCCACTTTTCAGTTGAATGGATAAAACAGAATCTATTGATTTTAATAATACCACTAATTAGACTGTCCTACTCACTCCTTTTTTTCTCTCATAAGTTAAAATGAACCTTTAAGAACATTTTATTTATTTTTATTTGCACACCAGCTGTAACTAAAAGGACTCTGGAAATTACCTTTTGAAATTCAGGTACAATACTATTCACATAATTTAAATGTATAAAATCTCCAAAGAGAAGAAATACTTACCCAACTTGTGCTACTTCCTTGAGTTTTGGTAAAAAGTAAAGAAGAACCCTGCAACACCGCCCAAGAAGACAACCAGTTCTTTCTGTAATTATAAGGATGACCGATTAAAGTTCCAATCTCGAGTTCTTTCAGCCAAATTCAAAAAATTAACACCTACTTAGCTCTTATCAATGTTATCTACGATTTACAGCCCTTGTTGACATTTTAGTTGTTTTTGTTGGGGATAGATACTAATGAAATTTATAGTCATTTTATGGTTCAAACCTGATAATGAAGGCCCCAAAACAAATGAAGTTAATCAGAGAAGTAAGTTATCACAAATAACTATGAATGAATGATGCAGGTAATTATGTTCACGTGAAATTAATACAGCACTTTGTGATCAAAGACACTAATTTATTTTAAAGTCACACAAATGGAATATTGTATTTGTCAAGAATTCTTACTCAGAGTAAAAATCAGACAAACACACTTCCCTTACTCACCTAATTCTTTACACAGACTGTTTTACATTTCTTGGTGATCTGCCTTCCCCTAATTGGGTTGGAGTACCCAGGTAGTAGGTACTAGGTACATTACAAGTATACTGATAATTGTACACTGACAGACCACATGACATTAAAAAAAAAGTTTCCTATATTACAAAAGCAACACATATATGGTGCGCAAAAACTCTGAATACAAAATGTGTAAAGGAAAGGGAATCCCATTTCTTCTCCTTCAATCCATACTCCAGAGGTAACCAATGTTAAGACTTTGGTGTAACACGGGGCTTTTAAAGAAACTGTCCACTTACCTACTATGCTATCTCCAGATACAGAGGTACACCTCACATAGCATACGCTATTATCAGTTGACCCATTTAGAACTTTAAAGCTTTTGAATACTATACCCCAGCCAGATTCCCCTCAACTTCTCCCTTATCATATTAGAGATCTTTATGTAAATGTTTCTGTCATAGGGATTGTAAATTATTTGAAAAAAGAAAAGTTTTTATTTTTTTATCTACCTCAGGCCTAGCACGGTACTTTTCAAACAGAAGGTATGAATCAGTGTTTACAAGTAGTAAAATAAATTAAAATTACCCTATATGATGAGGACACAGTTGCTAGGAAGCTAAAATGAATGTCAAATCTGTCTACCGCATGGATTTATTAAAGCTTTCCTTATAGCCAAACATATGGCCAACTTTATAAAAACCTCTAAAGGAGGTTTATTTTCTGTTTTCAGAATGTAGAATTTAGTATCTATCAATGAGACCTATTTTTTAAAAAATTACTTTTTATGTCTACTTGAACTTTATGGATTAAGAGAAGTGAAATAAAGTTAATTACTACTAAGTTTCTATGTTTCCATTTATTTCCTGTGTTTTTTTGCTTATGTTTGTTAATGCTACTTTATTTGGTAAATGGTGATTCCTATAATTACATCTTCACTGTGGACTTCTCCATATGCTTTACCATTTTAAATACTACCTTCGTAATGCTTTATGCTCTCCCGCTGGGATGAACTTTGCTACTGAGATCTCTAGTCTTGCTTTACTTTCTATACCTTCAACATACTTTATTGCTTTTATTTTTTTTTTCAACTTTTCTCAATCATCTTTTGGTGTTTCTTTTATATATAAAATTTGGTTAAGTTTTGCTTTTTTATGCTTCAGTCTGAGCAACTTTTTCTTTCAATAGATGAGTATAGTCCATTTACATTTACTGATATTGGTATTATAGATGGTGCTTTTTCTGTCTTCATTATTTCATTTTCTGGATCGCAAGATATTTTGGAAGTATTTTACTTTTTTGTAAATTCATTTTATACTCTCAGTCTTCTATTTCTTTAGATATCATCTACTGACTCCCTACTATGACAAATACTTAAATTAGCCTATTTCCACTTTAAGTAAGCTTTTGTAGTTCAATTTTCAAAATGAGAAAAACTGTAGAACTAGTAAATATATATCTGAGAACAAATATTGAATATTTAAATAGTGAAATAATGACCATTGTCTCAAGGACTAAGCACTTGTGTGACTTAGTTGCAAGGTGAATTAGTCACATTTTTTTTTTCCTGGAACCCAATTTTTTTCTCCTGAAAAAACAACTGATGTACATACTATAGTTATTCAGACTTGGATATGTGGCAGGCAAACATTACCTTAAAAATAAATGAAGTTTTCAAAGAAAACAAATAATATTATTTATAGGCAATAAAAAATTAAAACTTTCAACATGAGGCTGGGCGTGGTAGCTCACACCTGTAATCCTAGCATTTTGGGAGGCTGACATGTGTGGATCACCTGAGGTCAGGAGTTCAAGACCAGCCTGGTCAACATGGTGAAACCCCGTCTCTACTAAAAATACAAAAATTAGCCGGGCGTAGTGGCACACACCTGTAATCCCAGCTACTTGGGAGGCCGAGGCAGGAGAATTGTTTGAACCTGGGAGGCAGAGGTTGCAGTGAGCCAAGGTCGCACCACTGCACTCCAGCCTGGGCGACAGAGCAAGACTCTGCCTCAAAAACAACAACAACAACAACAACAAAGCTTTCAACATGAATGAACCTCAAGGACATTACGCCAAGCAAAATAAACTAGTCACAACAATCAAACATATACCATATCATTCCACTCATACAAAATATCTAAGGTAGTCAAAATCACAGAAACAGCAGAAAGGTTATCAAGGGCTAGGGGATGGAGGAAGAGGGAATTAGTGTTAGTAGGTATAGAGTTTCAGTGTTATGAGATGAAAAAGTTGTAGAGATCTGTTACACAACAATGTGAATATACTTAACACCACTGAGATGTACACTTAAAAATGGTTAAGATAGCAAACTTATGTATTTTTTTACCACCATAAAAAAAAACTGAAGCTTTCAAACAGAAAGTAGAATTTTGGAATACCTCGCATCTGCTACAGTGGATTTGACAATTTCCCAATACTTTTCTGACAGCACTGATGTGTGATTATTTTATATTACAAAATAAAATGTGTAAACATTTGAGAAACGAGCAAAGTTAATGAACTAGTATTTTACAAATGACCTACAAGATATTATAAAATTAAGCATGGGCAAAGATTCACTCAGATGCAACAAAGACCAACAGTTTTTAAAGTAACTGAGTATGAACCGTTCACTGTAGTTTTTCAGAGTCTTCACTACAACCAACCCTCAACAAACTACCATTTGTAGAGTTTCGGAGGAGCAGGAAAATGCACAATTATCTGAACATATCTTAAAACTTCCTCCATTTTCCACCTTTAGCTGTGAAAGGGAGGATTTTTTTCACATACTTCAAACAAAATAATATGTCACAACAGACTGACTGCAAGCAGAGATGAAAATTCAGCTGTTTTCCATTAAGCCAAATACTAAAGATTTACAAAAAATGTAAAACAATGCCTCTCTTCTCATGGAAATTTTGTCTTAGAAAACATAGTTTTTCTTCAAAAAATTTTTGTGTCAATTTGTAATAGGTTATTTTTTAAAGAATTATCCTTAAAATTTGTTTTAATTTCTCACAATATCTGTAGATATAACCTATAAGGTTATAGATATAGACCAAGGCTCTTTAGAATATTCAGTAATTTTTAAGCATTTAAAGGAAACTTCAGACCAAAAAGTTTAAGAACCACTAATACATAGGAAATTAAAGAAGATTTTGCTTAACTCTATGTAAATAAATTTGAAGATGATAGAATAGATGATATCCTTAGGCAAATATAAATTGAAAAAAATATTCCAAAAGTAGCGAAAGTCTAAATCATAGGAAAACAACAAAAGCAAAGAAAGTAGTCAAAGAGCTATCTGCACTACATATTCCCAAAATGGAGAAAGAAAAATAAAGACTCAATTCACAACTGAATTCTACCAAAGAACAGTTTAAGGGATACATAATTGTAGTATTTATAAAGCTATTTCAGAGCACTTAAAAAAAAATCTAACTACCAAAGTCTGATAAAAAATAGTTCCACGAAAGCAAACCTAAAAAACTCAATTACATGTTAATTTAAAACTCTTTAAATGCAACTTACATTACATAGAGTTTATTTCCTTAAATCACTAGGATTTCCTTAAATCACAGTAACCAAAAAATCCAACGATCCAACAGAAAAACAGACAAAGGGTATAAAGAGACAATTCAACAAAAAGGAAATACCAACAGTTTATGATACCGTAACACACTAAAAAGGAATGCAAATAAAAACATCACTTTCCCTCTTCTCTCTCCTGGCAAAAATCAAAGAATTTAACAACATACTAAACTGGCGAAAGGTGTGCAGGAATGCACGGCTACTGGAGGCAGAAACAGATTCAGTATCAGTGCAATTTGGAACACTGTTGAAATGACTTTGCAAGTGGCCTAGCAATTCCACTTTTCATAAAATTTATTTTATGGGCAGATTTGCATACTTGCAAAATGAGTCATGCAAGATGCTAAATGTAGTATTACATGTACTAGCAAAAATGATACACAACTGACATGTCTACCAACAGACAGGTGTAGTTAAAAACTTGCAAATAAATAATAGGTAAATAAACTATATAGTACAGCCAAACAATATACAACTATGCAGCAATTTAAAAACAATGTGGCAGCTCTACAAGCAAGAAGTGAAACCACCTCCAAGATAAATTGTGAAAAGATGTTTAGAAAATCTCTATACATACAAACATATACATATATATCCTATCTCTGCAGGAAAGCACTAGAATTCAGGAGACTTAACACTGGTTGCCTCTGGGGAGGGGAAGTAAAGATGGCTGGGGGACTGACTTTTCACTCAATACTTAGTCTACCTTTGTTTTTTACCATATGCATTTACTGCTTACTGAAAAAAAAAAAATTAAAGCAAATGCATCCTCAGAACCCTCTGCCTCATTACCTCTTAACTTAATATTACTTAGGAAACATGTCAAGACAAAGAAAATTTTTCATAAATCTCATGACAATCTTACATATGTGATTACATAGAAAACAAATGGTGATTCTTCAGAACCCATTGTTTATACTAAAATAATTATATTGAGAATTTTTAATTTATTTCAATCAGATGAATCATGTAAGAACATTAATGACTTGTGTACTTACCGAACCTTTTTCCCATTTTCAGCAATTTTTGTTACATTTAACAATCCATATTTCTCTTGATCCTATGGAACAGAGTAATACTGTTTATACATCACTTACAAAGACAATGAGGTCCAAGTTCTTACATATGACTGAACCAATATGGTCTCATTCTCTAAAAATTAGCTTAAAAGAAAAGATTAGTCAATGTGTAACATGCATGGTTCTAGAATATATTAAGAATATTACTTTCCTAATACTTTTGTAGTTTTTTCTTAATTTTATAATTAAACACTTCCTTTTCTCCTTAAGTCACAGCAGCTATTAGATACTTTGCTATGAAATTAGATTTCTATATGAACAAAGCAGCACTGAAAAATAATTTGTCTTTCTATTCAAAGTAATACAATGCTACAAAAAAGGAATGATTTACTTTGATAAATTCTACAAAAAAGGAATGATTTACTTTGCTGCTATTTTACAACTACATAATCTGAAAATTATTCACTATACTAACTCACTTTGTCAAAATGTAAAAATAGGTAGACCAAATACAGTGTCTGTATTTAATAAATTACTCAAAAGTTAACTGGTATGATGTAGAGAACTTGCCTTAATGTAGCATAAAAAATTCAGCATGTGCTTTATTAAGCATATTATCAGATTGTGACTTCCGCTCTAGATAAACTAGATTTACTAGCCAGCTGATGTCAAAAACAGTGACACAAGCTTTATCATCAAACCCTATAAAGGCAAAAGCCATTGTACTAAACTTAATGTTAGCTTAAAATTCTTTCAGATGGAAATCAAGACGCACTTTCTCACTGCTTTAGTTTCCTAGAAGCAAATGAAATTAAAATGAGCTGAGTCCATGCGTTGTCTGTACATAAGAAAATAGTCAATTTTAATTCAACTAAAGCACTCATGCACACACACTCTCACAAGGAAGAAATATTCCCAATTCTATTTAACTGATTACTCCGCTATATTTTCTCAATGTACTTTAATCAGAAAATATACATTTTTCTGCATGAGAGATAAACATATTATTATTTTTCTACCAATGTCTGAAAGTTTTGTCTGGTCTGATAAAAACTGACATCTGTAGACAAAGCTCACAAACTGTTATGTCAATTTATATTTTTGGTATACTGGGGACTTGGGAAATGGCCCATATGAAGTTTTATTGTAATTTTTTCATAAAATACAGCTTAAATCTCCTTAGATATGCAAGTCTGATATTCTTCATAAGAACTATGTTGCTCCTCAACAAAAACATTAATAACACAATTGTAAGTAGGTGTAGTTTTTTTTCCTTTTTCTCATAAACCCTCATGTTGACGGCTGACTTTCAACAGATCACAGCAAGGGAGCTACAAAAGATGTTAAATAAGAACATTTTTAATTTGCCACCTGCACCCCTTAAGCAGGGAGAAAACAAATCTTTCAATCATATGGGAACTAAGTAACAACATTAATCTGAGTGGATGGGCACTGATTACTTGAGCTAGGGAACACAGGAATTGGAAAGGCAGAGAGGTGGGAATTAAGCCCATTTTAAAAATGCCACAGCTGAATTTGTGTTATTTAAAAAAAAAAAAAAAAAAAAACAGCAGAGGCAGGAAGGAAACACAGGCATCAAATCAGGAAGAAAAATGAATGGAATAGCAGTAGTGACAGACAGCCTAAGCCTAAGGATGAGAAGGAAGAGTCTAGGATCAGGGATTCTCACCCAAATCAATGGATGGACCGAAACTGGCACAAAACCGCGCATGTATATATGCATATCACTCAAAGAAAAGGTCCAGAACTTTCATCAAATGGTCACAGGGATCAAGACCCAAGTACTAATGCTCTAAGTATTAATCACTAACTTGAATGTAAAGAACAAAATTTGCTACACTCAAAACGTACAAATACAAAGAACAATTCCCATACAATGTGAGACGTGCTATGAGAAAGTTATGCCTAACTCAATCTGGGAGAGAAAGAAATCAGACAGCCTCCTGGGGAACTTGACACTTGAACTAAGGAACAGGAGTCCGCTAGGCAGAAACAGCAGGAGGTAAAAACAACCAACAGTGAAAGGCACAGGGGCTAAAGACAGCATTTCATATCTGAAGGGCTTTAAATTCCCTCAAAAGTTTTGGGTGAGGTGAAGTAGCAAGAAATGAGGTAGCAGAAAGAATGCACTAAGAAAGGGTACCATGACCAGGGACCAACTAGAAAACTATTTTAATCATTACTATAAGAGATGATAAAGACCTGAATGTGGTGGCAGTGAGAGAGAAGAGGGGCCCAATTTGACAGATTCAGGAGACAAAACTGACAGGGACTTTTGTGAGGGCGAGAGCATAGATCTTGGGGAAACTGCCAAGCTTGAGCAACTGGGTAGCTGGTGATATCTCGGCTTCAACGTTACTTTAGGGCTTTTCCTGACCACTTTTAAGTAAACTTCCCATTATTTACGACTGCCCGTTTGTTTGCCTCACTGTACTTACTACAGACTAAATGTTTGTGTCCCCCAAAATTTGTATATTGAAATCTAATATCAAATGTAATGATACATGGAGGTGGGGCCTTTGGGAGATGATCAGGTCATGAAGGCGAAGCCCACATTAATGCAATTAGTGCCCTTATAAAAGGGAACCCTTGTTATTTCTGCCATGTGAGGACACAGTAAAAAGGAACCATCTATGAACCAGGAAGGTGCCCTCACCAGTGAATTTAACAGTGCCTTGATCTTGGACCACCCCTCAGCCACCAGAACTGTGAGAAATAAATTTCTGTTGTTTATAAGCCACTCAGTTTATATTTTTGCTATAGCAGCTCCAATGGACTAAGACACACTTGATGCAAAGTACAATTATGTATTTTTTTTTTACTTTTATTACTCATTATCCACTCCTTTAGGCCATAAGTTGGAACCACATCTGTTATGTTCATCAATAACCACTGTCTAGTACTGTATCTAGCATGTAGTTGGTATTCAATACATATATGATGAAGTAATTTACCAACAAATTAACAGTACTATAACAAGAAAGAAATATAACAGGGTCAGTAACAGAGAAAGCTTTAACTTTTAAATAAGTTTTTGAATTTGACATAAAAATAAATAGGCAGATGGGTAATATAGGTTTGGATACACAAGTAAGAGTTAGGAAAAACATTTAAGGCAGGGCATGGTGGCTCATGCCTGTAATCTCAGCACTTTGGGAGGCCAACGCACGCGATCAGGAGGTCAGGAGTTCAAGACCAGCCTAAGATGGTGAAACCCCGTCTCTACTAAAAATACAAAAAGTAGCTGGGCATGGTGGCGGGCGCCTGTAATCCCAGCTACTTGGGAGGCTGAGACACAGAACTGCTTTAACATGGGAGGCAGAGGTTACAGTCAGCCAAGATCGCACCACTGCACTTCAGCCTGGGCGACAGAGCAAGACTCCATCTCAAAAAAAAAAAAAAAAAAGAAAAAAAATTTAAACAGATTTTTATTTCATACTATTTAGTATACTTTCTCTACATAATATGTGTCAAAATCACCCAATGTTTTTGTGTTGCTTACCAAAAAAGCTTCATAAAAAATACCTTAAGTCCCATAAAATATATACAAACTTATACATGAGTATTTGTTGGTCTAAATATCTGATACTCTAAAAGAAACTTTATGTTAAAAATAAGCAGGAATGCTTTAATAAGGACTAGCAAATTATGGTTAAATTGAGTAACAATATTATTCTATCCTAATAGGCAAGAAAACAATAAACTTCAAATTCTACTAGGTAATCTCGGAAAAATTATACAGGTTCATAATTACTTTGCAGGCTCCAGAATTTCCAATCGATGTTGCATTCTTTTAGTAAAGTAGGTACTTCTCAATTTAGGCTAACAAGTGTGATACACCAAAATCAATATAGCTGTTCAAAATCCTCATCTTTAGTTAACTGTGTAATAATGAGATTTTTAAAATATAGAACAAGTAAACTTGCACAATTATACCTAGATCATTGAAAAAACACCAGTGTAATGAAACATCCAGAATGGGTAAATCCATACATAGAAACAAAATGCAGGCTAGTGGTTATCAAGGACAGGGGCCTGGGGAGGGTGAAATGGGGAGTGACTTTTAATGGGTATGGGTTTTATTTTGGGGTGATGAAATGTCCTATAACTAACAGAGGTGATAGCTACACACATTGTAAATATATTAAATGCCACTGAATTGTACCCTTTAAAATGGTTACTGGTTAATGTTACATAAATTTTATCTCAATAAAAATAAATTTTTTAAAGAGCCAATGGTTACAAAAATAAACATTCATGTTTTTTAAAAAGGCTTAGAATAGTAATATTCAATGAAAAAAATAAGCAAACTTGTCCATTAATACTTCAATAATCATTAAATTTTAAAATGTCTTTTTCTCTTAATTGATTAATGCATATTAATACCATAAGTGGACATACAACATCAAAGCTCGTTTCCAAAATGCATATTCTAAAACCTCAGTATTCAGTAATTGGGAAATTTAAAATGCATATTCTCATAGGTACATTGGGACAAATAAAGAATAGCTTCTTAGAGCAGCCCAAAAAACCTATTTAATCCATATTGTAGTCAAATTGTAGAAAAATATATTATTGGTTTTTAAAAAATGTATATCCTGCCTATTTCAAGTAGATTTAAAGGGACTACAAAAAGTAACAATAACCATTTAAAAATTAGAAAAGAAGAAAAAGTTAACATGTTTAAAATTTATGTTAAGGTATGAAATTTTAAATCTGGTTTGATTAAAAGAGATAGATGAGCAATTTGCAGGGATTTTTAAAGAGACATTAGGGAACTAAAAATGATCATATATAATTTCCCCTTCTAAATCTGTAGCTTCCTTCTTTCTTATCACTAAGCCTTTATACTAATCAGATTTTAACTCGCAAAGAAAGAGGGAAATACCTCCCTGTAGTAACTGGGTAAGAGTGAGAAAGAGGCAAGACTGCTAGAAGCCATGCAAGCGCAGAGGAGGAACCAGAGGGCAGAGGGAGTGAAGAGACATCCCAGAGGGCAGAAACCTCGATGGGAGGACACAACAGCATGGACAGAGCATTCAGGAAAAAAGGAATGCTGTCTGGTGACGGAAAAACAGAACCACCTCTGGTAGAATTAACACAGCGGTTTGTTTTTTTCACCTAAAGGTAAAAAAAAGATTGAAACAGAAGAAACATTGGTGAGGCAGTTCCCTGTGATGGCCATCAGAGGGTACTGTGAGTCCGGCATGGTCTAGCTGCTGTCAAACTTCAGAAAATGGATCAATGGGTGGTGAAATAATGTGCAAACAGTCCTTGTAACCGCACGTGGAACATTTAAAAAATTTTGTTTCTAGGATTACTTAGGAATTCTCTTTTAACAAAATGAAAATAATATGTAAAAGATCTTTGTGGGAACTGTATATTACCTACATTTAAAATAGTTTTAAAGGGTTTTCTCCTTTTCTAGACGGACAGATTAGAGTACTGTAGTAACAGTGCCTTAGATTCATATGGCAATTCTTGCCAAAACCACCAAAATCATGTTAACTTTTATCATTACGTAATGTTTATGTAATGTTTATGTACCCAGTATTGTGCAAATAATGCAAAAGATAAGTATCTGTCCTCTATTTAAACTTCTTTTAGGAGTTTAACACCTGGTAGGGAGACTAGAAGTACATACAATAACTTGCACTTATTAAATGCAATTAGTGACTTGAGAGTTCAGAAATAAGAGAACATTAACGGTTAGTCTGACAAAGCCTTCTGGAAGGGTCCATCTTGATGGGGTACAGGATTTAACTATGTATAGAAAAAGCAAGGCCCACTCTAGGCAGGGGTACTGCCTAAGCCAACATCAGAAGGAAATGTGTACAACCCCTGATTAGCACCAAAAAGACCAGATTACACTAGGGAATGGAGAAAGAGTTAGAAAAATGAAACAGTGTCTGTGAAAATCTTTACCTCTAAGAAATCTGAAGTGTCCCAATCAATAACAGTGTGTCATAATTTCATAAACTAGAGAAGCCATAATAAAAGTTTGTCTTTTAAAAAAAAGCTTTAACATTTATTTATTCAACAAGTATTTACTGAGCAGCTATTATATGGCACTGTGGGAGGTACTGGGGTAACTGTTTCTGCTCTAATGAAGCTTTACTCTGTCTGGTGGGGGAAGACAGACATTAGTAGAGAATTGGAGGTTCCTATAAGAAATAAATTATTTATTTTATGTAATCAAACAATATATAATCAAATACTATGAGGAGTATTATAGGAAAACTTTACCTAACCTAGAGAATTAGAATAAAATTCTCTGAGGAAGTAAAGTTCAAACTAAGCCCTGATGAATGAATAGAAGCTAACCAGGCAAAGATGTGGGGGAGAATGTTTCAGGATGCAGAGGAAACGACACACGCAAGGACCCTGAGCTGAAAGGCAGGCTCCTTTGAGGAACTGAGAGAAGGGCGGAGTGACAAGACAACAAGCAAGAAGGGAAAAGGAAATATGAGATGAAGTGGTGGAGGCACTCAGGAGCCAGAGCATGCACAGCCTTGTCATGCTCATTAAGAATTTTAGGGCTTTATTCTACAAGAAAACAGGCTGGGCGCGGTAGCTCACATCTGTAATCCCAGCACTTTGGGAGGCCAAGGCAGGCATATCACTTGAGGCCAGGAGATCGAGACCAGCCTGGGCAACATAGCAAGACCCCTTATCTCCATAAAAATTTTTAAAAAACTACCCAAGAGGGCCAGGCACAGTGGCTCATGCCTACAATCCCAGCACTTTGGGAGGCTGAGGTGGGTGGATCACTGAGAGAGCAGGAGTTCGAGACCAGTCTGGCCAACATAGTGAAACCCTGTCTCTACTAAAACTACAAAAAATTAGCCAGATGTTGTGGTGCATGCCTGTAATCCCAGCTACTTGGCAGGCTGAGATAGAGGAATCACTTGAACCTGGGAGCTGGAGACTGCAGCGAGCTGAGATTGTGTCACTGCATTCCAGCCTGGGCAACAGAGCAAGGCTCTGTCTCAAAAAACAAACAAACAAAAAAATTAGCAGAGGGTGCTGGTGCATGCCTGTGGTCCCAGCTACTAGGGAGGCTGAGATGGGAGAATCACCTGAGCCTGGTGGGGGAGGGGCAGGTGGTTGAGGCTGCAGTGAGCTATGATGGCTCTACTACACTCCAGCCTGGACAACAGAGTGTGACCCTGTCTCTATTTAAAAAACAACAACGACAACAACAAAAAACCCAGAAGCCATTGAAGGGGAATAGCATGATCAGCAACAGATAGAAAAGACTGGGAGTGAATATAAATATAGAAATCAAGTAAAATTTCATCAGAGTTAAGACAGGTATCTTAAGAGAAGTCACACAGAGGTTTTCCAGTTTAGGAGAACTTACAGTTGAGCTATATTATTTCCAATATTCATCTGGCACAGACTTGGCAATATATTTTACGGCACAGAAAATGAAGGTGTCTATGCCCATTAAGAAGGAGAGGATAGGTTCTTACCTTTGGACTGCTGGCCTGAGGAAAAAAAGAGTAAAGTATAATTTGATAGTATTGTCTGGGAATTTTTATATTTATTTTTAAAAACAAATATAAGTTCATCACTTACAAATATGGTATATAATTTAATCATGTAAGATACCATATTTTAAACAAAAGGGAGACTTTTAAATCAATAAAATCTGACTTAAACTTATTTTGATTGTGATTTTTTAGAAAAACCAATGACATTTAATAGAAGCCCATTTAAACATCACATTAAGAGTCAATTAACTTGCTAAAATTGATTGAAATAACTGAACTACATTGTAAGATATGCTTCTATCATACTAACTGTATCTTGGTGCTTTGGTGAGGAGGGAGAAGACTCATTTTCAGGAAAGCAGGGTTTTGAGGCAGTTGGAGATTCCTACAAGAAATAAGTAATGAAAAAAGTTACTCTATTTTATATAATTATCTTTCTGCCTCTACTCACAGCGGGAGAGCTTAGTAAGAGAGAATAACAAATTTTTTCCTTGTTATTTTCGTTCTATATTCAGCTCCAAGCTAATAAGGTAATGATTTTAAAACTACAAACGCTATTAAAAGTTTATAAAATATGGCGCTTTTTATAGCAATTACAGTTTAATTTAAATAATGCATATGGAATTACTCAAAAGAAATGATATGTGCTGCCTTAAAATCATGATGTTATATCAGTCTGAATTAACCATATTTAAAATAAGTAAAACTTAAACACTTCCAGATAAATACATTATAATCATGATACTAACTTGCTCTTGGTATGGTAAGTATAAATACCCAGGATTAGGCAAGGTCACAGAAATAACTTGGCAAATGCCAGAACGGGAATTTAATTTTAGTCAAAAGCTATATAAGAAATTAAATTGCTATTAGTATTTAAGGTAATTTATAGAAAACTTTTCAAAAATTAGAAATAAGATATTTTAAATTCAAGAAAGAAACCTAAGATTTAAATATTAATAACTCCCCAGAAAACAAGAAGTTTTAATGTCTAAGCCTACAACAGTATCATAAGAGCAAACCAATAACGTGGTTTTTTTTTTTAAGCAGTCTGCTTTGTCAATATTAAAACACAGAATGTGATTTCTATTACAGATGTTGATAGGACTATTCATGGAGGGTAAGACTGAAAAACTTTTCTTGGTAGCAACAGCCCACCTCCACTTAAATTTTCTCCATTTCCTTAGATGTTCTGAGTAATTTCAGAAAAAGAGAATGTTTTAAATCATACACCATTACCTATTATTAAATTTTTTCTATCAAACCAAAAAGTTCCTTTGAACATTCATCTCCATGTATGTATCATTCTAGTTTTCTACGTTTATGAAGCTGGAGAAGGCGCTGTCAACGAACCTGGGAATTTGTTTTAAGTAACACTTGCAAAAACCATTAACTCAACATTTACTCATTTGGAAAAATGTCTTCAGGTTTACATCCTACACAGTTTGTAAATATAGAAACTAATAGCAGTAAAAGTTTACATGGAAGCCCTTGAAGGGACAAGCTTATAAATCAAACAAACAAGGCACTATTAATGGAGAAAATATTAAAATCACATCAAATAAAAAACTTCAAAGAAATTTAACTTAAGGTCCAAATCTCACTTACTTTTTTCTGACAACGTCAGATCAATTTTTGATTCTAAGACTGTCTGATAGTAAAACAGTATGAGAAAGAGGGAAGATGTGATGATCCATAAAGTAGAAAATAAGTAACTGAATAAAATGATAATTATATTTTTCATAGCACATTCAGTCCCACAGAAATAAAAACCACAAATACAGTAATAATGTATGTGGAACAATTATAACTATTATAAACAAGAAATAATTTTACATGTATACATTTATCTATATTTAGATATATGCATATAAATATACATCATATACATCTATGAAGAGTTATAGTAAAAACAGAAAAAAAAGGCAGAAACAGATGCATTCACACATACACATACACACACCTACCCCTCCAGGGTTATCTGTAAACTGAATTAGGACGTCATCACAACAACATCTGCTATACAGTAATAGATGGTTCTTGACTTATGATTGTTCAACTTTAAGGTGATGGGAAAGTGATAGGCATTCACTAGAAAACATACTTGAAACTTGATCTTTTCCTGGGCTAACAATATTCAATATGACACTCTCTCATGATGCTGCACAGAGGCATGTAGCCCCAGCTTCCAGTCAGCCACCTGATTACCAGGGTAAACAGATTACAAAGGTAAATAATTGATACTCTACAGTGTACCGTGTTACTGAATGATTTTGCCCAACTGTAGGTTAATGTAAATGTTCAGAGCACATTTAAGGTAGGCTAGGCTAAGCCACAATGTACAGTGGGTTAGGTGTATTACATGCATTTTCACCTTGTGGTATTTTCAATTCATGGTATTTTCAACTTATGTGGGTTTACTGGGATGTAACCGCATCCTAAGTTGCAGAGCATCTGTATTAGGTTGCTGTGATTACAATTCAGGTTATACACACTTCATCCCTTATCACATATTAGCTAGTTTGTTCTGGTAGTCAGTCCCTTTTTCAAAATCTCAAAAACTGCCCTATGTTAAGAAACTGATGCATTTGTTTGCAAAGGGTAAGGTGGGGGGTAAAAAAGACAATTCTACCAAAACTAAGTAAATCTCTAATCGCAAAAAAAATCATATTCTCGTAACTCTAGGACAAGGAGATGAAAGAGGAAATGTACTAAGAACTGCATGTGAGTTATTTAAAGCAATAGATTGAAAAATAATTTTAAAAAATGAATTGAGAGATTAAAAAGGAGTGAGATTGATATTTTATGATGTTGAAAACAAAAGAAAAAGGAGTAAGAAATTTTAAATAAATTATCAAAATAATCATCCTATTTGTTCCAGTAAGAAGAGGCGGTAGAGTTGGTTCAACAATGATTTGCCTTAGAACAGTATATATGGCATTTGGGAGATTCCTATTTATCCTGAATTGTAATCTGGTTCTTGGTTGAGTGAATTTTTCCTATTAGAAATCCCTAGGTGTTTTACTTACCTAGATTAATCTCAACACTAATATATTTTCAAGCATATCTTCAATAGCACAGACTCAGAATGTCATTCCTTTAATGTAGTCTCTACATTCAACACAAGATCCTTACAAAATAGAAGCTAGAAACAGGTGTGCCACTTTCATTGTTTTCTATTAGTCCATCTTACACACACGAAGAATACTGTTTCTAACACTCCACCTTTAAATTCAACAAAGACCAATTTTATAGTAACTTGTAGTACCAAAATATTATACTTGTTTTGACTGATCAATTGAGATTATTGATAAAGGAATTTAGGACTTAAAGTATCCAAACATAATGAAATATGCTATAGGGATAGTTCATTCTGTTTTCACAAACACACCTAAAAATTACAGAAAAACTGTAAATCATGCTACAAGAAGCCTGATGATTTAAAAAACCTTTACATTTCAACATTAGTATGCCTAATATTCTGCAAATTCATACTAAGTTCCCAACTTATCCCCAAAATGAAGCCACACTGTAAATAAGTAACTTGTAAAGAAGTGTTTAAAACATCCATTTTAATGTTTGCATTAAAATTCACCCTTTTTTGAAACAGGGAACATTACTTCTCAGATTGATAAAAGATGTGCTTTCTACAGAGAGCATTTAGAGAAACAAAGGGAATATAATTCCAATATTACCTGGGATGAGGAAAATTAATTAAATGTCTTCCCTATGAAACCTCCTAGAGACTGAAGACAAAGGATAACAGAAATGTGACTTTAAAATAAGATAAGCAAGAAAAATCTGTCACCTACTAGGATCAAATGTATCAAGGTACACAGATAAGTAAGCCACAGATAAGTCAGTCCATTGTGCAAAAACCAAAATCCTCAAAACCAAAACTTACTTCATGACAAACTGATGCTAAATACATAAAAATGTAGTCAATTTGATAAAAGAAAAAATAATGTAGTAACGTTTCAACATACATGCAGATCAAAAGCTTAAATTAGTTCAAAAGAAATCAAATGTTCTAGCAAAGAATATTTACTAAATACATGAAATATTAGTACAAATAGTTACAATTCACTGTACAATACAATGCAAAGAACTTGCCAAAAATCTCAACAGTCCTACCTTGTCATTAGTGTCCAATACAATGGTGCTGTGTCTCCACTTTGTTAATACTATTGGTTCTTGCAGCCGCCTATCCAGGCTCCTACTTTTAATTATTTCTCTTTGCTGCTGGGATGAAGCATTATACTAAAACAAAACAAAGCAAAAAACACTTCACAAACAATAGAAATGAAAGTGGAATCTAAACATCCTGGCTCCAAATGACAAAGACTGTTAGGCAAAGTTCAACATATGACATCTCCATACATTTTCTAGCCTCAGTTTTCTCATCTTTAACCAGAACTGTGGCACAATTGAGAAGATCGCAGACTCTGCTGTTACACAGACCAAGGTATTATCTTTGGCAAAATATTTAATCTCCGTCAGTCTAAGTTTTGTCAACTGTAAAGTAGATAAAACAGAAATATCATCTCATTCACAGAGTTGCTCTAAGGATCAAAGTATTAAAGAACAACATATTAAAAGAGTAGTACATTATCAATAAATATTAACTATCATAACTTATAAAATAAAATCAAATTAATTTTTCTACTTCTACTTCTTCTACTAAGCATTATTTTAAAAACCTAAACCAAAAATTAAATTCAAAATGAACTAGTAAGTTCTTTACATATTCTGGATTCTAAACCTTTCTAAGCTATGTGAGTTGAAGGTATCTTTTCCTAGTCTGTAGCCCAGCTTCTCCCCTATGTTTATGACATCTTCTACACAGAGAAGGTGTTTTGTTTAATTTTAATGTAGTCACATCTGTCAATCTTTCCTTTTATAGTAGCCTTCTGAGTCTTGTTCAAGAAATCTTGCCTACTCTGTAGATAAAGATATTCTTTGATATATCCTTCCACAGTGTTTAAAGTTTTACTTGCTATATTTATATCTTTAATCTAACTGAAATTAATCATTTAGCATGAAGTAAGGTCAAGATCTACATTTATTTTCATTTTTATCATGTGAAAACCAATAATCTTAGTAACATTCTTACTTAGTCCATGCTTACCCCACTGATTTGTTTTCTTTTTAGTTGTTGTTGCAGCATCTCAGATGACACAAACCAATGTTTGTTTGTTTGTTGAGAAAGGGTTCCTCTCTGTCACCCAGGCTGGAGTGCAGCGGCATGATCAGAGCACACTGTAACCTTGAACTCCTGGGCTCAAGAGATGTTCCTGTCCCAGACATTTGAGTAGCTGGGACTACAAGCACATGCCAGCACACTTGGCTTTTTTGTTGTTGTTGTAGAGCCAAAGTCTCCCTAACCCCATTGATTTGTAATGTCACGTCTGAGCTTTATACATGTGCCCTTACTATCCCAACTTAATTACCATAGCAGGAACTCTATCTCTCCTGTTCCCTAACCACCAACTACTCTGTATTCAGGAATATGTTGACTCTTTATGGATATTTGTTTACAAATACAAATTTTAGGTTCCATTCCCAAAAAAAGTGAGGGAAGGGATATTAAATGGAAACGCATTGGACTTGTAGATTAATTTGGACATTGTTATAAAATTCAGCCTCCCAATCCAAGATCATGATGGTATGCTACACCATTTATTTGGGTCTTCCTTTATTCTGCTCTGAAATTTTCTTTATTAAAATCTTACAGACCTTTAATTAACATGTTCTTAGTTACAACTCTTGTTGCTACTGCTGCTAATATAAATAGTATCTTCATTGCTATCACATTTTCAAACTCACTTTTTACTAGACAAATGGGTAGTTTTCATGTTAATTTTATATCCAGCAACTTTGCTGAACTCTCATCAGTTTTAAGTTTGTAGGTTCTCTTAGGATTTTCTAATAATAATAATAATAATAATAATCTATTGCATCTCTTCCTTCTTAATTCCATTATTTCTTTCCGTTTCTTAATTGTTGACTAGAAGCTGTGATAGAAATGTTCTAGTCTAGTCCCTAACTCTAATGGGAAAGCTTCTGTAATCTCACCATGAAGTATGAGATTTACTGCAGATTATTTAATAGATAATCTTCAGCATAATGTGTCATTATAAGAAAGTGATTTTCATCTGGGCTCGGTGGCTCACGCCTGTAATCCCAGCACTTTGGGAGACTGAAATGGGTGGATCACCTGAGGTCAGGAATTTGAGACCAGCCTGGCCAATATGGTAAAAGCTTGTCTCTACTAAAAATACAAAAATTAGCCAGGTGTGGTAGTGCAAGCCTGTAGGCTTAGCTACTTAAGAGGCTGAGGCACAAGAATAGCTTGTACCTGGGAGGCGGAAGCTGCAGCGAGCCGAGATTTTGCCACTGCACCCCAGCTTGGGCGACAGAGTGACAGTCTGTCTCAAAAAAATAAAGAACAGTGATTTCCTTACAGAAGCATATTCTTGGATCATAGTGGTTTTATATCCATTTTGCAAATCTTTTAACAGGTGTGTTTAGAGCATTTACATTTAATGTGATTATTTATAATGTTAGGATGTAAGTCTGGTATTTTATCGTTAATTTTCTGTCTGTTTCTCCTTTCCTACCTTCCTGTGGGCTACTTGAGGAATTTTTACTATTATATTTTAATATATCTACAGTTCCTTGAGCCTCTCGTTATACTTTTTTAGTGCTTGCTCTAGGGATTACAATATACATAATTTATCAGTCTACTAGTATCAACATTTTACTACTTCAAGTGGAATACAGAAACCCTACTAAAAATTACATCCCTTTACTCATTCTTTATGAAACAGTTGTCTCAAATATCACTACTGCATATCAGGACTACTTCAGAAATATTATAATTTTTGTTTCAAATATCAAAGACAATTTTAAACACCCAGGACAAAAGTCCCCTCAGATATTCACCCTTTCTGTTGTTCTTTATTCATTCCTGATATTGCAAGTTTTCTAATTACTTCCCTTCTGTTTGAAAGACTTCCTACAGCAACTCTTTGAAAGCAAGACTGCTGGGGATAAATCTTAGTTTAGTTTAATTCTGAAAATGTCCTTATATTACTTTCATTCCTGAAGGATATATTTTTGCTGGGTGTAGAAGGGTTCACAGTTCTTTTCTTCTAGTATTTGAAAAATGTTATGCCACTTCTTTCTGGCTTCCATGGCTTCGGACAAGTCACTTCATTCAAATTATTACCCTAAAAGTAATGTGTTGTTTCACTGAAGGGCTTTCAAGACTTTGTGGGGCGAGGGTGAGGGTCTTTAGTTTTCAGAAATTTTGATTACAATGAGCCTGGATATGGATTTCTTTGGGGTTACATTATCTAGTGTTTATTCAGTTTCTTGAATCTGTTGGTTTGTCTTCTGCTGAATTGGGGGCATTTTCAAACACTACTTCTTCCAAGTATTTTGCTACCTCACATTCTTTCCTTTCTCCTTCTGGAACTTCAATGAAAAGGAAGGTTAGCTCTTTTGTATTTTCCCACAGGTCTCTGAGGCACTGTTCATTTTGTTTTAGAAATCTATTGTCTCTCCGTTGTTCAGACTAAATAATTTCCACTAACCTATCTCCAAGATCATGAACTCTCTTCTTTCACTTCCATTCCGTTATTGAGCCATCCAGTATTTGATTTTTGGCTCTAGGATTTACCTTTGTTTTTTCTGTATATCTTCTATTTATTTGCTGAGACTTCCAACCTCTTATCTCAAGTGTGTTTATAATTGCTTCCTGTAGCACTTTTATGACAGCTGACTTAAAATCCTATGGGATAATTCATTCATTCCTGTCATCCTGGTGTGTCACCAACCTACTGTCTTTTCTCGTTCAAGTTCAGATTTTCCTGGTTCTTGGTATGACAAGTAATTCTAGGTTATATTTGGGTGTTTTGAGGACTGTAAGACTTTGGCTTCCATTTAAACATATTTTAACAGGTGGTGAACCCCATTTACATCCAGAATGCACATCTCGGCCTGCTTTTATGGCCCATAGTTCAAAGGTCAATTTCATTTTAAAAATCTTTTCATTGCTGTTCTGATCTGCCCTGTTTGTGCACTACCTAGAGGCCAGTCTGAAACCTGGGCAGTACTCCACACCATGTTTCAGTTCTCAAAGATTTTGCTATGCTAATTCTGGTTGCTTTCATGTGTAGGCCACTGGGAGTAGTGTCTAGGACCTTACACAGAGTTTAGAAATCCCTTTCTCTGGCTCCTTCCTCTCCACAATCAATCCTCTTCCCACACACTGCTTGGGATAGGACGGGGTGTTGCCTTGTTGCTGTTGTCCATTTAGTGCATAGGGAGGATGAATCACAGGGTTCCTTGCATACACTGTGGGTCTAGTCAACAGGGCTCCACCCCAGGCTCCACAGTACCCAGGCAGGGAGCGGGAGAGTGCTGTTTCAATAGTGCCGGTTAGGGATGACCGACTGGGCTTCATAACACATTGTGCACAGTACATCATGCAGAAGGATATGCTTTTGTGGTGTTCACCTGGAACACAGTAGGTATAATAAACAGAGACGGTGTGCTTTACTTGGCTTAAAATGTTGATCATGTGTTACCACAGATTTTTGGGTTGGCTAAAAACTGTCTGATCTAGAGGGGCTTATCTGGACAAGTCTGTCCCTCATCCCCCTCCTGGGACTGGGAGGCTAGCCTGGGCACATTCTTCTCGTGGCAATGGTAGAGGTGCAAGAGCAAGCCCTGACTATAAGCCCATTTCGATACTCTCCTTGTGTCATATTTGTCACATCCCAGTGAAAGCAAGCCACACAGCTGAACTCAGTTAATGACATGACAATTTGGGAGGCCACCACAAAGAACTAATACTAGAGTCATAATGGATCCAATGATGCCATCTACTGCACTGTGATGGCTTTTAAGATTGTCTCCTTATTGTGAAGTTCTGCAGATCCAGCAAAATTTGTTGACATGTTGATTTATTTGTATTTATCCTTGACAGTATTCAAAGCATATTTTCTAGTTAAAGATTCGTGTCTTCCTTCAATTTTAGAAAATTCCTAGAAATTATATTTTCAAATATTGTTTCTACACCATTCTTCCATTCTCTTCTTTTGGAATTCCTAATATATGAATATAGAAAACTTTCAACTCATCCTCCATTTTTCTTAACTATGCCTTCATATTTGTTAGATTTCCATCCCTGTCTAAAGTTTATACTACTGACTGCATTTTTTATGTGAATAACTATGTTTTTTCATCTTGAAGATTTCTAATTTATTCTTTATCACATTTACCTATTCATGTATGTTTTTATTTTTCCTAATTTCTTGTTCTTTTTAAATGAAAGTCTTCATTTAATTCTGATTATCCACAGCATAATTTTAAGCCTTTATTAAATTATTAAGAACATTACTTTCAGCTGGGCACGGTGGCTCACGCCTGTAATCCCAGCACTCTGGGAGGCCAAGGTGGGCGGATCACAAGGTCAGGGTTCGAGACCAGCCTGACCAACATGGTGAAACTCCATCTCTATTAAAAATACAAAAATTAGCCAGGTGTAGTGGCGTGTGCCTGCAATCCCAGCTATGCAGGAGAATCACTTCAACCTGGGTGGCGGAGGTTGCAGTGAACCAAGATCGCACCACTGCACTCCAGCCTGGGCAACAGAGCGAGACTCCGTCTTAAAAAAAAAAAAAAAAAAAAAAAGAACATTACTTTCATCTGGAGTGAATACCATGTTCTGATCCTTGATTTTTCTTATGTCTATAATAATAGCATTGGATTTCTTCATGCATTTTATTTCAAATATTGAACGGCAGACTTCATTTTGAGTGGGGAATGTTTTGTTTTCTCTCTCTTCATTTACTCTCCTTTATTTCTTTCTCTCAATCCTCCTTCCTGTCTAACAGTTTTGTGGTTCCCTTCCCCTACACCTAACCCAGAGTGTGTGTATTTATATATACATATTCTTTTTTACTCAGCTGTCATATGAACATGTTTCTTCTTTCCAAACTTACAACAAAAATTTTTAGGGTAAAGACCGTATCCTATGTATCTGCATTCATCAAAACATATTACATAATACTGAACACCAAAACGTGTTCAGAAAATAGTAAATTAAATTTTAGTATCTGCATGGTTACAAGCTTAACAGATTTATCTTAGACTTACTAGTAAGTGCTAAGTTGCTTAGAATGCAGAATGTAACCTGGAGTTGTCTTTATCATGCAGTAACAATCTATGAAATAGTGACTCTACAACATTTTTCCTTATTTCCTCATTTCCACTGTATTTAATTCAAACTTCTTCATATCCAATTTAATCGACAGTTAAAGAAACTGTGAAGACCTTCTGACGCTTTATGCTAAGCAGCAAATGGTAGCAGAAAATGAAACAGTATCACAAAACTGAGGATTCAACGCTGGTCACAATCAGCACACATTTCCATTGCTGTAAAATACCCTTTGAGGTCTTGATATTATTCAGACTCTTGCCTCTCTTCTTTTTTTCATTAAAGGCATCTCTGAAAGTAAACAGGTTTCCTAACACAGCCTATAGTTCTTCTGACCAAGAAAATCATATAATTGAGTTATAAAGAAACCCAACAGGAATATTTAGCTACCAGTTAAGGCTCCAAATTGTTCCTGATATTAGGCTATCCTGGGAATCTCTCCCTTCAAAGGACCCTGACCTGGGACAAATCACTCAAAAGCAGCCTTGTGACTGATGTCATTACTCTAGGGAATCAGAAACCACTGTGAAGAAAGACACAGCAGACGAGTCCTCCAAAAACTGAACTGGTATTTGAGGTACTGGTAAGAGCTACAATTCAAATCTGTCAAGTGGAACAAAAAAATTAATCTGTTTATTTAATTATTATATTAATAAAAGATTGGTCTTCTATAATCTAAATCGTTTTCAGTGAACTAAACCCTGAGCAGATTTTTCTTCTGGTTCCTTCAAGTGGAAATCAGAGCTCGTATTTTATAAGCATAACACTTATTAGAACAGCCTAACAGAACCAATCCCTGTTATATACAATTTTCAATACTGAATAATTACGTCCCTCAAAACAATATTTTTATCCCAACATATAAGTTATTACATATTTTCGTCGTCATGATCCATAAAATTCTTCTTTCCAAATTAATCACTATATATGTTTTTTTATAAATGGTACCAATTTTGAAAAGTAATATCTGAGGTATTCTATTACTTCTTCCCAGCACATTAATAAAATAAATTGCTTATCTTATTATGTTTATCTCCTTTCCCCTAAAAGTTCGTAACAGTCTTACTAAGCTTGAGGTATCATTTTCCCACTTAAAAGTTTTTTATTGGAAGACAATGAAATATTTGGAAAATAAAATGGTGGGTTATTTAACGTTTTATAAAATTTAACTTTAAAAAACTGTTGCTAGAGTATCACAACTGCTAAGCTACGGTTCTTAAAAACACTACGGAGTTCTGACTGCCTGGCACAACTTCGAAGTTTCAAGGGTAAATAAGGTTTTATCTTCAGAATCACATTCTAAAAATACAAATTAATAATAATGAAAATAAAAAAATCCACAAGTGTTTTATTGAATTACGTTTCATAATTTTAAAGAGTAATGAGATAAAACATTCAACCCTGAAATATATGATTTGTGGTACTTTTCCATAGACTTTTTATTTGGATCTTTTTCATTCATGGTATTTTATGATTGATGAAGTAAAACTACAATGTGGTAATATTAATATCTTCATAACTTTTTATACAGAAGCTCTTATAATTAAAATATAAAAATTATCTTCACTAATACTAATATGTTAAGCTGAAAATAGTATTTTTAAAAACAATCCTATTGTACAAATGTAAATTTTAATGACTCCTAATTTAGAAAGTGTAATTAATTTAAACAATAAAGTGATTTAAAATATGGAAGTTTTTCCTGCTGAGCTGAGCAAAGAGAAAGTACCTACCTATGTAAAACGTGTGATAAAGGATCAAAAAATGCTTATCTGAAGATGTGACAAGTTTTTTAAACTACAAGAAAATTCTGAGGCTATGCTTCATCAACAAATTAATCAAAGGCACCAGTATTTCCTTTATCTCCTCATCCCCCACACCTATGAACTTTTCCATTATAGCCACCTACACATTGTTCCATGAGATTACAAAATTGTAAAAGCCGTCAACTACAACGGAGCTCTCTTCTGCTACTTGGTCAACTCAGACTCATAAAGGTATTCTTAAAAATCAATTACAGAATATGTATTTCATTTTCATCCTATCCATATCAAGCCTTAGAATTTCATAAAATAATTAAAGGCCAGATAGCATTCACATATAGAAGAAAGCACTATTAACACTAGTTTACTAGATTAGCGTTTCCCAACTTGTCAATTTAGTAACATCTAGTGATTTTTTCTATATCCATGTTTCATTTATACTATTAATATTCTTCTTTAAATTGATTTACTTTGGGGAAAAGACAAATTTTAAAAACTAAAGTATATGTAACAATTGACACCACATATTTGTCTACTAATTAACAGCTGTTTTCTAGAACATTAAAATAATGCACCAATTAAAATTCAAATGTTTGTTCATATATCACTTAAAATTATCTCAATCACCAATAGTGATGTGCATATGACCACTCTGAAACCTACCACCTTAGATAAACTCAGCCCTGGTACACTTGTCCAGAAATGAGATGTCCAGCTAAATCATAAGGACATCTTATCACATGTTGCCTGTATCTCAGCTAATGAGTGGCTCAATCATACACACATTTACATAAGAGGATAAACCTGAATACTGAGTTACTTTTCTTTCTTTTAAAAAATGATTAAATATAAGAACAACTTTACGTAGAAAAATCAATATACTCAACACAACTAGATAAGATGACATTATTGGTATTCAAGAGAATTCCTATTTCCAAGAATAAGGAAAGGCCAATTTCAAGTTTACCTAAAAGATATTCTGAATAGGAATAATCAGTATCACAAAGTGAAGATACCTGTACATCTTAGAAAACTTACACCACTCACAGCATTCTCAGTGAATTCCGAAAAAATTATTCTTTCTACTTTGTAAAAGTATAATAAAGACTTTACAATAAATCTGCTGAAACCATCTCCAGGTATTACTTCATCTACTATTTTTAAATAGAAATTCGGTGTCAAGGTTTATTACCTTTGGCAATTCCCATTCCGACCGAGATCCGTCTGCACTGTAGTAATACTGTCTACCCTGATCATCAATATGCTTGAGCCACTATAAAAACAGAACAGGTGTTATTAAATTTAAATAAAAGTAAGTTTAAGCTACTACTATCAGAGATACTAGATTTAATTTTTATGAATTTTATTCTACTTGCTCAGTAACACTGCAACAAAAAAAATTTTTTTTTTTTTTTTTTTTTTTGAGACAGAGCTTTGCTCTTGTTGCCCAGGCTGGAGTGCAATGGTGCAATCTTGGCTCACCACAACCTCTGCCTCCCGGGTTCAAGCAGTTCAAGCAATTCTTCTGCATCAGCCTCCCGAGTAGCTGGGATTACAGGCAAGTGCCACCACACCCAGCTAGTTTTGCATTTTTAGTAGAGTCAGAGTTTCTCCATGTTGGTCAGGCTGGTCTCGAAATCCTGACCTGAGATGATTCGCCTGCCTTGGTCTCCCAAAGTGCTGGGATTACAGGCGTGAGCCACTGCGCCTGGCATGCGACAAAAATTTCTAACTAATTATACTAATAGACTTGCATTTTAAGTTTGGTAAGAATAAATATACTCATTATTAAACATGACTTTATTTGCCCTCCCTATCCTCCAATGTCTGGCTAGTTGTTCAAGCACCACTTAACAACAAGCAACATACAACATAAAGATACACAGATGTACATATGCACTGGTACACAGGTACACTCCCATCTGAAAACAGGTTTGAGAAACTGACAAAAGGGAAACACTTTTCAATTAAATGTACAACTAAACCATTTAAAGCCCCATTTCATGCAAACCTTTAGGAATTACTTCCTATGGCCAAACACAATAAAATTTAAATAACAGCAACAACAAAACATCATGCAATAAAACACAGGGAATATGAGGGGAAAAAAGTATTGCTAATACAAACATATGAACTTCAGTATGAAATAAATGAAAAAACTGCTTCCATATGTTCCAATGTCAAATAATTGAGGCAGGAAAGAGGGATAAAAGCCAAGCCCCATTTATTCCCAAGCACATCTTCTCTGAACATGTACTACCAACCAGTTGCTTTCTCAAATGATACCAGATGCAATACACACACAAAATGTCAACATTCATTTCCAAACTAATCATAAAATACTAGATTGATGGTTTTTGTTTTACATAAATTTGATTGTAATAGGAAAAGGAGAATAGGCAGTAAGGCGATGTACGATAATGGCACAGAGAGAAAACCATTTCCAAAAAACTATTCCCCCAGAAAAATATAAAGAAATATGCCTACTGAAGAAATCTAAACAAATGACATTCGACAGGTGTACTCTTAAAAGGTCTTTCATGGGTATCAAGAGCATAAAAATCACTATCATCCTTAGCAGTTTAAAACCATTAATCAGTAGTTAGACTGAGTTTTCATATTGTCATTTGGCATGATTATAAAGTTACAATGAAGACTATTTTCATGTTTTTTAAAATACTACTAAACCTTCAGTACACAACTATTTTATGAGAGAATTCTGCCAAAAAACACTAGATGAGAAAAAAAGAATGTACCTTTTCATTAGTATAGTCACTGGTATATAAGGTATGCCCACGTTCATCCAACTCTTCTGACCAACCCCTTGGAGGAGAACCACACTGACTATCTGACTGGCTGTAAGAAGTGCTGTAGTAGTTTTCTTCGGATGAAAGAAGCTACAAATAGTCAGAAACATAAGGATTTTTCTTCTTTGAATATAAATATGAATCGGCTGAAAATCTAATAAATCAATTTTACTTGAGTGTAAGTACTAAGATAATTTAAATATATTTGAATATTTGATTTTGAAAGTAAATTGATAAGTCTTTAAATGGTACATTGTAAGAGGTGAGGTAAAATTAACAGTGGTTATTTTATCACATTAGTGCAACCCTAGAAAAATTCATCACAATAAAACTAAAAACAGTGTTTTCAGACTAAGGAGCGCTCGAATGTTATTTAATGTTGTTTTTGGCTGAAATCAAGTTTAAAAATGAAAGGAGTATGTGTGTGTACACATATGTATGTGTAAACAAGGGAGGAGATGAGGGAACTGCATTAGACTGAGCTCCCCCTCATGTACCACAAGCACATAGCCACATGCAAGGTAAACAACATTGCTAAATAAAGATATCTCAGACTATTTTTCTATAATTTGTGTTATAATTTAGTGGTAAATTTTCCTAACTCATTCAATCAAATGCCTATTAAAGACTACTGGAAACTAAACTTCAAAACAAGAAAAAATAACATTGAGCAAATTCAAACACAATACAGAGAGACAAATAAAAAATTCTGTATGAAAATAGTATAGGGGCCAGGAGCGGTAGTTCACGTCTGTAATCCTAGCACTATGGGAGGCCAAGGCCAGAGGATCATTTGAGTACAGGAGCTCAAAACTGGCCTGGGCAACATAGTGAGACCTCATCTCCATTTTTTATTCAAAAGAAGGAGGAGGAGGAGGAGGAGGAGGAAGAGGAGGATGGGGAGGGGGAGGGGGAAAGGGATGGGAAGGGGAGGGGGAGGAGGAGGAGGGGAAAGGGAAGAGAAGGGAAGGGAAGGGGGAGGAGGGGAATGGGGAGGAGGGGAGGGGGAGGAGGGGAAGGGGAGGGAAAAGGGGAAGGGAGAGAAGAAAATAAAATAATATGGGTATACATGATAAACTAGACACATGAGAGAAGCAAATTAGAAGACTGGGAAAATTTAGAAACTTTTGATGCCTACTGACAAGAGAGACCATAATATGACTAAATGGCAATTTGCTTTCGGCACTGAAAAGTCATTCATTTAAGAATCATTTATTAGGTTAGCACTCATGCAAATGACCCTTCCTATCACCTCTAGGTAAAATAGTTTCAGCAAGTAAAACTTACTCATTTATACTATATTTTCTATCATCATAATTTGGTCTGAAACACTAAGATGGGTAGATTCTCAACACTGTAGTTAAAGACATTAAGATTCTAATATTAATATGTTCACAAAAACATAGCTTTACAGAAGCACTGCATAAAGTGAATTATATATGTTTTACAACAGAAACATTTTTTAAACATTGAAAACCTAATTCAAAAATCAGGAGTTTATTTTTATTTAATTGAAGCAACTTAAAATGCAAGCTCACAGACAAGAAGAGTGCAGTAAAACTTTTAGAAACAAAAATGGCAATCAAATTAGTAAAATTAATTTAAGAAACAAAATCACAGAATCAATTTTTCAAAGATATGACTTTCTAGCTAACAAAATTCTCATCATAATTTTCCAACTTTTGCACAGTAAATATGATGTTCTCTTCTACCATGAAAAGTAACCTCCAACATCTTCATATGCTTTATATTATACTACAGAACCAGGCTTTAAGATCTGGATATCCTCTACTGAAAAATAGTTGTTTAATGGCAGTTAAGTAAAAGTTAAGATAATTTTTGGCAAGCATTCTATAGATATTAACTATTCTATACCTAATAACTTAATTCAAAGGTGTAACCGATTCAGTAACTTTGGGATACAAATGTATCCTAGTACAACAAATGTATCCTAGTACAAATATGAGGAGGATGTTCCATTTATAGAAGAATGGCAGGTAGGTATCCCAATTGATACCTGAACAGAAACAGTTAAAAATGTTACATAAAATGTTTTTTTAAATAATCTATGAACAAAAGGCTAATTAAGAAATACTCAGAGGTCAAAAGCTAAGTGGAAATAAGAATCAACAGAGTCAAGCAGAGGAAAAAAAGACCAGCTTTCTTCTTGAAGGCATCTGACAGACCCCAAACTAAAATGTTAGTTTTCAAGACCATGCAGGAGTGTTAGAGAACTGAACTCAGGATTACCAAAAACAGGAAGTCTAAAAGGCTGTCCCACAATACAGAGCTGGGAACGCCAAAGAAACATACCCACAAATTATGGGTGAACCATAAACAAATCTTGCCCCTTTATTTCACACTAGGAAAATCATAGAAATTTTCCCCAGTAATTGGGGAAAATAAGGGGACTCTCTAGCACAAAAGTCTTCATGAAATCCAAATCACTATTAATACTACCTGGGTGGCTTGTAAAAACTAAAGCTGAAGATGTACTTTTAAATACTCATAGTTTCCCCCTAGGCATCCATCAGAAGAGACTCACCTTTGAAGGAACCTACCTTCAACCCCAGCATAAAAGACTTCCTACTTATGAATTTCCAACAACTATAACCTCACATTAAAACAGATACATTCTCAAAACACCTTGAGTAAGAGTCAGCAGAAAAACAGTATAATCAGACTCTCTAAAACTTTATGTACAGAAATTAACAAAAATAAAACAGAAAACAAGACTAGAGAGATACAACAAATAAATGCAATATATAATCTTCACTGGATCCTTCACAGCAGGGAAAAAAACTGTAAAGAATATTACTTGACAACTGAGAAACAATGAATATTAATCATGTAGGAAATAACATACTAATATTATATGTCTTGGGTATGATAAATGATTTGTGGTTTTGCCAGAACATGTCCTTATACTTATGGAATAAAATATATTATCTGCTTCAAATCACTCATACACACATGTGTATGTGTGTTTGGGCAGATGAAGGGAGAGAGAGAAATAAAACAAACGTGGAAAAATTTTAACCATTGGTAAATCTAGATGAATGGTACATGGCATATAATGTTCACTGTACTGTTCTTTTAAATTTTTGAAGGTTTAAAACTTTTCAAAGCAGTGATATTGGGAAACTCCCCTAAACAAATACTTTTTAAAATTCAAGGATTGACTTAACATCAAATGAAGGTATAGACAAAGAGAAAAATACCAAACAGAAGCTGGATCTTGAAATACTGAAAATAAACAGAAAGACATGGATGAACAGCGTGAGATTAAACATTCATTTAATCAAGGTTCCAGAGTAAGAAGAAAGAGAATATGGGGGCGAGCCTATATACAGTTATAGCTAGGAACTTTCCAAAATTGATCAAAGACAGGACTCCTCAAATTCAGAAATCCCAACAAAGCCCTCGCGGAAAATAAAAATACCTTTACCCAGCTACATCACAGTAAAAATATAGACACATGATCTTTAAAGCTGCCAACAAAAAGAGACAAACTATGCTTAAAGAAAAGACAATCAGATTGACATCTGAATTTTCAGCATCAACAATGGAAGCCAGAGAATATGAGAATAAAATCTTCAATGAACAAGGAAAAAACAAACAAGTAAATAGTCAACTTAGAACTATATATTCATGTTCTTCAAAAGTAAAAGTAAAATAAATTTTCAGACAAAAATTAAGATTCTATTACTAACAAACCCTCATGAAGGAATTCAAAAGCATGTAATCATGGCTGGGCACAGTGGCTCATGCCTGTAATCCCAGTACTTTGGGAGGCCAAGGTGCAAGGATCACTTGAGCCCAGGAGTTCAAGACCAGCCTGGGCAACACAGTGGCACCCCATAACTACAAAAAATTTAAAAATTAGCCAGGCATGGTGGCTCATGCTTGTAGTCCCAGCTACCTGGGAGTCTGAGGCAGGAGGATGGCTGAGCGCAGGAGTTTGAGGCTGCAGTGAGCTATGACCACAGCACTGTACTCCAGCCTGGGCAAGAGAGCAAAACCCTGTCTCCTGCCAAAAAAGGTTCATATTTATGACAGAAGAAGAAAATGTGAGAAGACAAAGTGGTAAAAATTAGGATTAATTTTAAGAGTCATGTACAATAACAACAAGGGGGCTAAAAATAGAAATATAACATATGACAGCAACAGCACAACAGCACACATAGATCCTATATGACTTTAAGGAACAAGAAGATAGTGATTAACTTTATGCATAGACTAACTACGCATGCTAAAGCTGGACATGGTGGCCCATACTTGTAGTCCCAGCTACTGGGGAAGCTGAGGTGAAAGGGCTGCTTGAGCCAGGAGTTTTGAGCGTTGAATCTATCCTGGGCAACATAACAAGATCCTGTCTCAGCAGCACCTCCGGCCTCTACCCACTAGAGGTCAGTAGCACGTTCCCCATTGTGACAACCAAAAGAAGTCTGGACTTTACCAAATGTCCCTGGAAGGCAAAATCAGCCCTATTATGAATGACTGTTCTAGGGTAACCACTAAAATAATAAGCTTCTGTGTTAAGACAGAAGAGCCAACAGTTGCTCCCTCCCAAACCCCACTAAAATCACAACAGCGAAATATGCTTAAAATGACGTAAACCCACAACAACAGGGAGAACAGTGAAGCAGATGAACAAAAAAGCTGAATTATCTACACAGAAGAAAGTAGAATCTAAACCAGTATGGTGCAGACAAAGGGCGGGGGGGGGAGGGAATGAAACCCGACAAGCTTACAGAACAGAATCTGCAAATGGCTTGGCAACTGACAGTATGAGGTATCTCTGAAACTGGGGAGTGAAAGCAGTGGTACTAAATTAAGAATTAAAAATGCCAGAATCTCCTTCTACATACCTGGCTGCTAGGTGTGCAGCCCGTCCCTACTCCAGCAGAAGTACGGAGAGTTATTCCCTCTGAGAAAGGAAAAATACTAAGATTCTGAGTTGAGGGACAATAGATACAATAGGGACACGGGTACCAAGAGAAAGAAGGGAGACTGAGGGACCATGTGCAAAATGAATGCCAACACCAAGACACAGACGGCCCTTACCATGTATAGGCAGGAGACCTAAAGATGTCTGTGGAGATTCTGATTAGTCCAAAAGGAAAGACCTAATGATTCTAACACTGGAGACTCTCCAACAAGGGGCTGACCCAGATCCCCATTAAATTTAAAAATGCCTCACAGTTGTGAGAGAAAATAATTTTCATTCTAGAATTCTATACCCAGGAATACTATCAATTAAATATGAGAGCAGAAGACAGATATTTTCATACACACACAGTTTCCATTTTACCTCCCATACACAACCCTTCTCAAGAAGTCACTGGAAGATGTGCCCCAGTCACTTTGGAAATATTAATCTTCATATAATTTGTACAGAGAGCAGTAATATAAATTGAGACCCTGTATGGAAGTCACTCCCATCTATTTACTAAAATAGCCAAGAAATACGTTTAAAAGTTCCTATGTATACTTTAAATTCTTTTAGTCTATAATTTAGTCTTTTCCCTAATTCTCCAAAATTGTAAAATTTTACTTTATTATTGATCCACTGGATACCTTATTTTCAAATCTTTCTAATGTACAATTCAAATAAAATTTTCCTTTTTTTTTTTTTTGAGACGGAGTCTCACTCTGTTGCCCAGACTGGAGTGCAGCGGCTCTATCTCGGCTCACTGCAGTCTCCGCCTCCCAGGTTCAAGCGATTCTCCTGCCTCAGCCTTCCTAGTAGCTGAGATTACAGGTGCCTGCCACAATGCCCAGCTACATTTTTTTGTATTTTTAGTAGAGACAGGGTTTCACCATGTTGTCCAGGCTGGTTTCGAACTCCTGACCTCAAGTGATCTGCCTCCCAAAGTGCTAGGATTACAGGCGTGAGCCACCGCACCCAGCCAAATTTTCCTTTCTTATTATAGTTAAACATGAACAATTTTTCTATTTTTGCTCTCACTTAAACACTAAAAACACAAGTTATTACCAAACTAAAGCTATAAATAAACCAACTGAAAAATGGGACAAGAGTTATTAACTACAAAAAGCTTTTGGAGTCTCCTAAATACAAGATGTGTTCCCTGATTTTTCCAGCTCCTATCTACTTGAAGCTTGTTTTTATTTGTATGAGCTAGCTGCTTTCTATAAGAGCAGGATGTCCTACGCAGGTGGAGGGGCTCCAATCTACCAAATGGCAAGATTTCACTCTATTCTATCAATCCTACCAAGTTACTCTTGTACATTTAAATAATCCCAAGGCCTCTTGCCAGACTACTGAGATAAGTGTTTCTAAAAATACAGCTGGCCAATTTACTGCACCATCCTGCAAGTGGTACGGAGGAAGGTGAAACCAGAAGGAGAAAAACAGTACAGAGACTTGTTAGAGAAAATAATGATTTTAAAGTGAATTGTTAGACTTAACAGAATGATTCAATTGTAGCAAAGGAATTATAATTATTTCCCTCATATATAAGTAAAACAATGGTCTTGTAGCACTGATTGACAAAGAGAAAAAAATGGGAAGTAGTCTGGCAGCCATACTAAGCCAATAGAGAAAAATATCACTTCTATTTATTTTGCTGGGTCACGTCACATATGTTCTATTTTTTTCTAAAAAATGTCACTGGACAGCCAGGTGCAGTAATCCTAGCACTTTGGAAGGCTGAGACATGGGGACTGCTTGAAGTCAGGCGGCAAGACCCCATCTCTACAAAAAAAGTTTTAAAAACTTGGCCAATGGCATGTGCTACTAGGGAGGCTGAGGTGGAGGATCGGTTAAGCCCAAGAGTTTGGGGCTACAGTGAGATACCATTGCACCACTGCTCTCCAGCCTGGGCAACATAGCAAGACTCTATCTCTTAAAAAACTGAATTTAATTTAAAATATCATCAGCTTGTGCAGTAATAACTGAAATAGTATCTTCTAAGACATAAGGGAGTGCATTGGCACTAGACAACTTAAACCCAGGTCTGGAACTAGTACGCACACTATCAGGTTAGCAGCTATCTATTAGTCAGTGATTAGAAAGTAGCTAGCATTAATATTAGCAAAGCTTGGAAAGAATTTTTAATGATCTTAGAGATTCAAGTGTTTTAACATGCTGACAGTAAGAAACAAAACTATTTACTTCTTTGGTTTCTGAAAAATGAAAAGAGAAAATCTGGTAACTTGCGGTTGATTCCTTAATTACTCATACCTCTTGATCCCCTGGACTTTGGAAATCTCCTTTGCTAATGCTTGCATCCCGAGTCCAACGAGGTGGTTTCCAAGTTCTTTCCTGTGTTCCCCTGTTATAGTAATAGCAACGCCCTGAGCTGTCTTTATGAGTTTCCCATTCTCCATTAATCTGAATTGCCGGGCTCCCAGGAAGTGGGGGAAGAGCAGACTGGGATATTTTCAGTTCTTGAAGATTAGCATAGACGGGAGAATCTGGCCTTCCTTGATTTGGAGGTGTGGTTGCCTATAAAATAAACATTTTTAAATTTCATGTTTAAACTGGTATAACATTTAAGTCAAAATTAAATAAAACAGGAGATTTATAAACATAATACTAATTCATTTTAAAACATATATACAGGTGACTATATTCTAAGGAAATAATAATTTAAGTCTTAATATTCATAGTTTCCTTGAAAAATAAAAGCTTCAAACCGAATCCAAAGTATGCTTAATACTTTCCTTTACCTGAAACAAAGTGATGAAAGCCAAGAGCTGTGGGTTCTAATTCAAGATCTGGCACTAATAAGTTGTATGATACTGGGTAAGATCACTTTACTTCTCTAAAACTGACATTTTTTATCTCAAGAAATGAGGGAATTGGACTAAACCACCAAGGTCTTCTTTGGCTCTCAAATTCTATGATTGTAAGCAATATTTTAAATAAAAAGTTTTACATATGAGTAGCACAGCTTTTACTATGAAAATTATCAAAAGAAAGATTTCATATTCTAAGCTCTAACATTAAATCAGGAACATAAGTGAAACATAAAAGAGGAATAATACTTAAGCTAAGAATATACTACATTCTATTCCTTCTCAGGTATAATTTCTCAGAGGCTATAAACAAATCATTTAAATCATTTAATCTCTTCCTAGCTTCTTTATTTGTGAATTTCCTAACAGTAGAAAACTAAGAATTCATAGTAACTCTGATTTATATGTTTAATGTTAAGCTATAGCTTTATTTTTTATTTTTAAATATCTCACTAGATGTCAGTCAAGAGCAGGATACTTCATACCCTTTGTATAAAGACACTGTAAATTGTATTAGGTTTCACAGAACTTCAGTTGCCGAAGAAAAAAAGCACATGTCTGAGAACAACTGCTTATATTACGTATTTCTATTTCTGTATATATTTTCCTTTTATAACAGAATTTCTTAACCCTAGTACCACTGACATTTTGAGACACAAAATTATTTGTTATGAGGGCTATCCTCTGCACCGTGGGATGTTTATCAGCTTCCCTAACCTCTACCCACAAGACGACAGTGGCACATGCGCACACCACACACACACACACACACACACACACACACACACACACACACACGCCTCCGATGTGACAACTGAAAAGCCTCCAGACACTGATGAATGTCCCTTGGGGGCAAAACTGGCTCTAGTTGAAAAACCAATGCTTTTCCCTATAAATCCTAGAATTATATTCAGATGTTCAATTACTTCTGTAATATAACTAGAGTTTCATGAATGCTTTAAAATACTGAATTTGAAAAGAATGTGAATGGAAACACTGAATCAGTTTTACTGAAATTAAAGTACTTTAACTTCTAAAAGTATTTGTCTATAATGTTTGTGAGTTTAAATCACTTTGTCTATAATGTTTGTGAGTTTAAATCACTGAATAAGCTGTAACTGTGAAAACAGTAGAAATAACCCAAACACAAATACATGTTTGTAAAATGGTCACTTTTGGTCTTACACATGGTAGTTATACATGTACTGTATTCAATGATGCAAATTCAACTATTTTCCTTAAAATGTTAGCTTCAAATTTATCACTAAACCACATCTATGAAGAAAATCTATCCATGGAGACAGGTATCATTTCTCCTTCAGATTAATTCCATATCCTAGTGAATGTGATTTCTCTGATGAAAACAAATTATTTAACATAAAAATTCTATATGGTAAATCATGTCTCAGAACCTAGAATATCTAGAGAATATTTATTCAACCAATATTAAAGAAGTTCTTACTTTGCTCCTGATACTTGACTAGAACTTGGGGAAATAAAGATGCCAAGAAACAGCAACTTTCTAAATGATGTTTATGAACAAACTATACTAAATCTTCAAGAAACAATTAATTCCTGTTGTTTAAACAGTTCAAATTTTTAAAGTTTTTCCAGCTAGAAAAAACTGAAATGGCCTTTGGCACAATCTATAAGGCTGGCATAATTCTGAAACAAGAGCAGAGAAGAATTGAATTAAATAAAAGAAAACTGTAACGAATCTCACTTATAAACATGGAAGAAAATATCCTAAATAAACCATTAGAAATCTAGCACTACATTAAATGAAGCAAACACAGATGTTAAGAAAGTCTGTCTTTAGGAAATCTCATATTGTAATTCTTTAGATTTACAGATAAACACGATCATCTCTACAGACACCAAGAAAGCGTGTGATAAAATTCAACACAGATTCAGGATATAACTCTTGGCAAGATAGGAACAGGTGACCCTTCCTTAATTTGACTTTTAGAAATTATTATTATTTAAAGTAAACATCACAATCAACAAGACAGGTAAGTTATTTCATTAAAGTCAAGATTAAAATTGAAGTATATTATGGTCTATAAGGTTAACATAATTTTGAAACAAGAGCAGGGAAGAATTAAATAGAAGAATACCGTAAACATATCTCACTTATAACTAAGTGCCAAGTATAACTGCTCTATTCAACACTGTACTGGATTTATACTAAGACACAAAAAATGAATTAAACTCATAAAATACACAGAAGAAAAAAGAAACTGTCATTTGTTGTTGAAATAACCAATAGTTAAAAACTAAAATTCACAAAAACTACTAAGAGTTTCACAAATTGACCAGATTTTTTATCATCTAGTCAGTTTCCCATACATGAGCAATGACAAATAGAAAATACAACAGAAAAGAAATCTCTTTCATAATAGGAAAAAAACTAACACTTATAAGTAAGCCTTAAAAGAAATGTACAAAATCAAGTAAGAATATTTGTAAAAATTTCCTCAGGTACCTAAAATTAAACTTCAATAGATAAACCCTTGTTCCTAAATGGAAAATAAAACAAACTTCATAAACATGCTAATTCTCCAAAAATTAACCTATAGATTTCATAAATACAATGCAATATTTGGCATGCAATATTCAGTACACTGCCCAGTACACAGGAGCACTTAATTTGTTGAATGAATGAACAAACTATTAACAAACATGAACAAAAGTATGCAAACACATATCTCCCCCAAAAAAGCAAAATTAAGGACTTGGAACCAGCTAGATGTGATAAAGAAAGGAAACTAAGAAAACATCCACGCTTCTAGTTTTGAAAAAATGATGGACAGCTGTGTCCTTTTTAAGCTAGAAACTTCTGACAAATGAATTGAGCGTCATGTACTCAAGCTAGGTGAGTAGGCTACAAATTATGAATTTAAAATTTCCTTGCCTTCTAGAACCTCATAACATGGTAAAGGAAAGTGAAACATGATAATAATAGACAATGCTAGAGCTACACATGGGACACTGTGGGAGCAAAAAGGAAGAGACCTGGAAACAAGTGACTAAGCCTTAGAAATAAACAAACAGGAGTTGGCCAGGTAAAAGTTGGGGAAACAGCAGGGAGCAAGAACAAAAGCTAGGAAAAACAGCATGGTACTTTCAGGGAATGATGCTGACGTACAGAGTATGTAAAAGAAGCAGCAAGTGAAAGGCCTAAGGAAAAGCAAGTGACAGCACAGAGAGTTTGAGGGTCATGTTGCAAAGCAAACATCCAGAAGCATTTAGGGAACTACCGAAGATTAAGCCAGGAAATGCATTCTGATTTAAATTTTAAAAATATTACAGATTTTAGAGGAACGCAACTAGGAGGTTGGTACAGTAGCACAGACAAAAGATGAAGAGAGCTGCAATAGGACAAGACAGTAGGAATGCAGAAGTAGGGACAGATTCAAGAAACAATCAGAAAGTTAAATTAACATACAGGTTGTATGTTTGCTTCTGTGAAGTACAGTTTGTTTTATCGTGTGTGTAGTTTTACTACAGATTAATGTCAAGATGAAGAAAAGAATGGAAAGAGAAGGGCAAAGAGGAGTTACATTTAGATTGCATTAGGTTGGTAAGTCTTTTGAAAACCCAAGTGGAAATGCTAATAGAGTGTTGGTTATGTAAACTGGGAACTCAGTTCCCAATTTACAAAAATCAGGGCTAAAAATAGAAAAGTCATCAATATACAGGTAGGGTCAATAACACGGGAAAGCATACAGAGCAAGTGCAGGATGAAAAGAGAACCCTGGAAAATACTAAGCAGTTGCTTTATGAATTAAAATGAGAACATAAGTTTAAAGTCAGCACATGATCTCACATAGTGATTTCTATTGTTATTATAATAATCATTATTTCAATTAACATAACTAAAGAACCAGACTAAGAAGACAGAAAGGAAGTTAGAAGTAGAAGGTTTACCAGGAAAGAGTAGCATTTGAAAGTCAAGAAGGAAAATTTCAAAAGAAGGGAAACTCGACATTATCAAATTCAAAGACTTGAATACAGAGACTCTGAAACAATCACTCAATTCAGAAGTTTTTAAAGACTTCAGCTACCAGCCATGAGGATCTGAAACTATCTTCCTGCCATAAACTAGAAAAGCAAATAAAATTCAGAAAACAAGTATTGTGAGGCATTGTACAACAAGCAGCCAGACTGTAATCCTTGAGAGAAACAAACAAGGTGAATCCTACCATTCCCAGGCTTTGTGCCCGGAAATGGTTTGCAGGAATCAGCCCAGCAAAGGGAAATCCAGAGTCTAGCAATCTTGGTGAGTGAACAGGACAAACACTGGGAATAATACAAGAAATGTAAATAATTATAAACATCATACATTGAGAAGAGAAAAAGTTGAAAGAAATGCTCCCTATTTATTTTATTTTATTTATTTATTTATTTTTTTGAGACAGAGTTTTGCTCTTGTTGCCCAGGCTGGAGTGCAATGGCACGATCTCGGATCACCACAACCTCTGCCTCCCTGGTTCAAGTGATTCTCCTGCCTCAGTCTCCTCAGTAGCTGAGATTACAGGCATAAGCCACCACACTCGGCTAATTTTATATTTTTTTTAGTAGAGACGGGATTTCTCCATGTTAGTCAGGCTGGTCTCAAACTTCCGACCTCAGGTGATCCACCCGTCTCAGCCTCCCAAAGTGCTGGGATTATAGGCATGAGCCACCATGCCCAGCCCCTAATCTTTAAAAATCAGGGAATCTAAAGTTGGATGGCATTCTTCAAAACTGATAAACCAAGAAACAGGTAGAATTTTTTTTGAAATCTAGAGACTTAACAGTAATTCTAAGTAGAAGCACAGATAGTTAGGTTTATTGACATGAAAGGTAAAATGTTAGTTTCTAGTAGAAATAGGAACCTTGTTTTCTTTTTTTTTTTTTTTGAGATGGAGTCTCGCCCTGTCACCCAGGTTGGAGTGAAATGGTGCGATCTCAGCTCACTGCAACCTCCACCTCCTGAAGAACCTTGTTTTCTTAATGAATTAGTTCCATACTTAAAATCAGCTTAAATCTTCACTTTTCAAAGTGTATGAAAAAAGAATAGATGAGGACTCCGTATTTGTGAAATACTCTGATCTCTGGCAAAAAGAAAGTGCACGTGTATTACTAACTGCCTGAACCATTGAAAAATTCAAGGGAATTAACACTGATTATCAATTTTCCTCAAGCTTGAAAATATAGGTTCTGGTATAAAAAATACTTAGCGTAAAATACTAAACTAATTTTTACATATACACAATATATATATTTAACTACAATGAGGGATGGTTAAGTAATAATGCACTGTCTTTTCTAGTAAACCAAAAATATGTTTTTTAACAAATACACTCAATGCTGGTGAAGGTGGGATGTAACAACTCTAGTTTACTGCTGGAAACTTTAATCAGCAGAACCTTTTTGGAAATGTTTGGCAGTACGTTTTAAGAGCTTTTAAAAATATTTTTAGAACCTTGAGCAAAGGGAAGAAAATTCCTAAAGACAGAAAAAAAATGCTTGCTTTCCTAAGAAAGATGTTCATTTCAGTGTTATTTATATGAAATAAATCAGAAACAACCTAAACATCTAACAACAGAAAAATGGTTAAGTAAATCATGACTCAACAGATGAGGCAATACTATACTAGCAGTGAAAATGCTATGAATGATTTCTGATTAAAAAAAAAAAAAATCTGGCAAGGCACAGTGGCTCACATGGTAATCCCAGCACTTTGGGAGGCCAAGGAGGGCAGATCATCTGAGGTCAGGAGTTCAAGACCAGCCTGGCCAACATGGCGAAACTCCGTCTCTACTAAAAATACAAAAATGAGCTGGGCATGGTGGTGTGCAAGTAATCCCAGCTACTTGGGAGGCTGAGACAGGAGAATTGCTTGAGCCCTGGAGGCAGAGGTTGCAGTAAGCCAAGATGGCGCCACTGCACTTCAGCCTGGGTGACAGAGCAAGACTCCATCTTAAAAAAAAAAAAAAAAAAAAATGCATGATCTGCCATCAGCAGGTCCAGGAAAAAAAAAAGTATAAGGGCAACTAAGAAAAGCAGAAGATAAAATAATACAACAAAATTCCAATTAAATTTTAAAGCATAAAGAAAAACAAACTAAAACATTATCAGTTTTCTCTGGATATTAGTATTATATATGTTTTTTTCTATATGCTTTATTTCCTGATTTTATTATAATGAGAATGATCACCTTTAGAGTTTGGGGACAATGATGTGGGGCAGGATAGTCCACCAGACTTACAAAAGTGACAATAGTATTGACCCTATAGAAACTAGTGTTTCTTCACAGGTAGTCAATGGGTCATAAGAATCATCTGAGGCTGCTTATTAAAATTCTTGGGCCATATTCCAGACTTACTGGGGGGTGGAAAGCGGTGATAGTGGTCAGGGGTTAGTCAAGAATTTCTATTTTGGGGCCAGGTGTGATGACTTACACCTCTAATTCCAGCACCTTGGGAGGCTGAGGCGGGAAGATCACTTGAGCCCAGTAGTTCAACACCAGCCTGGGAAATACAGAGACCCTGTCTCTACAAAAAATAATAAATAATTAGCCAGGCAGGGTAGCACATGCCTGTGGTCCCTGCTACTTGGAAGGCTGAGGTTAGAGGATGGCTTGAGCCCAGGAGGTCAAGGCTGCAGCGAGCCACTGCACTCCAGCCTGGGTGACAGAGTAAGAGCCTGTCTCAAAAAATATATATTTTTAAGTACTCTATGTGATATTTATGTACATTATTATTCAAAAGACAATAATAAAACTCAATCTTCCTGAGTGGGCTTAGGGCAACCTAGCCTCTTCAGCCCAATACATTTGTATTACAAAAACATAAATACTTAAAGACAATTCTTAAGTCCATACCACCATTTGCTGTTAGCCTGCAGATAAGTCAAAGAAAAGTTAAAACGAATAAGCAGTAAAAGTATTTCCAATATATGAGTCAAATAAAAATTAGCTTTCTAACATTTATAAGAACCTTGTTCATGAATTGTCATCAACAAAAATAAATGGAATTTTCATACTTTAAAAAAAAAAAAAAAAAAAGAACCAGGCGCTGTGGCTCATGCCTGTAATGCCAACACTTCGGGAGGCCGAGGCAAGCGGATCACCTGAGGTCAGGAATTCAAGACTAGCCTGGCCAACATGGTGAAACCTTGTCTCTACTAAAAATACAAATATTAGCCAGGCGTGGCGGTGGGCACCTGTAATACCAGTTACTTGGGAGGCTGAGGCCAGAGAATTGCGTGAAGCTGGGAGGTGGAGGTTGCAGTGAGCCAAGACTACACCACTGCACTCCAGCCTGGGTGACAGAGCGAGACTCTGTCTCAAAAAAAAAAAAAAAAAAAAAAAAAAAAAAAAACCACCCCCCTTCCCCCCCAAAAAAAAACAAACTTAATTTTATGGGTTATATCTGTCATTAATTAACAACTGAATTGGGACCAGTACCTCTGCACACGACCTAATTTCATATTTAAAAAAAGGCTTGGCCTGTTCTACTTTATCTATAGATAGACTAAAATAATCCTCCCATTATCCACTGAAAAGAAAAATTAGGGAACTATATACACAAGAAGGTAACTTTAAACTTAGATTCCACCTGCATCATTATTTTTTCTAATACCAAAAAATACTGAGATTTGTCCTTTTTACTTTTGACATTAGTTCAGAATTGCTTCTATAATAAACTTCTGAGAATGGCAGAATTCATACTAAGGAGCTACACCTCTTGCTTCTTAATCAGCACATGCTACTCAGTATTAATACTTAGGTATCTACCTTACTACAAGTACAGAATTATATTTATATTACTGAACATTATAATTCCCTACAGTCTATAATCATACCTTTGACTTAGACTTATGGAAAAAAACATTTACATAAATGTTTGGTACCCTGATCATATCAGGCTCTAAAGTGGAACTTATTTTTTAAATCCCATTTTAAATCATACAGAGAAAAAGACATTCATGTATTTTTGTACTTTAGCTGCTTAAACAAAGTCTCCTTTACCATAATTTCTTTTTTTTGTTTGCGATGGGGTCTCCCTCTCGTTGCCCAGGCTAGAGTGTAATGGTGCGATCTCAGCTCACTGCAACCTTCGCCTCCTGGGTTCAAGCCAGTCTCCTGCCTCAGCCTCCTGAGTAGCTGGGATTACAGGCATGTGCCATCACACTCAGCTAATTTTGTTATTTTTAGTAGAGACAGGGTTTCTCCATGTTGGCCAGGCTGGTCTCAAACTCCCGATCTCAGATGATCCACCCACCTCAGCCTCCCAAAGTGCTGGGATTACAGGCTGAGCCACTGCACATAGCCATAATTTGTATATAATAATAAATTATGTAGTTATATAAATTATAACATTGGGCCAGTTAACATAATAGAGTACAAAAAGTTAAAAATGTGTCAATGGGACAATGCTCAGCTAAAACAGGACTAAATTTTGTTTTAGTTCACAAATTTTGTTTAGTTTCACAACTAAAAATTACATGATCGTTATTACCTGAAAAACATAACTTTCTAAAACAAAGTCATTTAAAGCCAAATTTTAGGGGAAAAAACATATACCACCCTTTGTTTAATAATTTTGAAAATAAAAACTTACAAATTCTAATGCTCCTGTCTAAAGCGTGACTGCATTGAGATTTCAAGCTCTATAGAGTACACTTAACATTTAAGTACTAATTATGAGCGGGGCAGTAGATGAAAATAGGACAGTCCCTGTCCTTGAGGAGCCAACAGCCTAGTAAAGAGGATGAAACTACTCCAATGGCACAACTAACCGCTGCAGAGAGGAGTGTACAGGATGCTCCAGAAGCACAAAAAAACCGAGCGCTAAACAGGGATAGGAGGTGAGACACAGCATGCAGAAAAAGGTTCACAACAGATGTTTAACACGATTTTTAAAGGAAAACAGGAGCAAGTCAAGAGAGTGGTGAAGGACATTTCAAGCACAAGCAACACTTTATTGTTCCTCGGATGTAACACACAGATATGAAAAACAGCCTTTGAATAAGGAAACACAACTGGTAACTAAGTGAATTCAGTATCATGATATCTTTACTATACATCAGTTTTCATGGTAAACACATGATTTTCCTTACTGATTTTTTTCAGGTGATTTTCTAGTTATTGCAGCTCAAGGGTACTCTATTACTACAGGGTTGGATACCTTACCTTGTATTCACACACTAAGACTTAGCTGTCACCTTACAGCTTGCTTCTGTCCTCCCCCTCTCCTTTTATCACCTTAGCCAACAGTCTGAACGTTTTCTTCACACTGTCACAGATCTGTCACCATTTCTCCCGCCTCCCCTGATGAAGACAATAATAAAGCAGGTACCAGGTAGAAAAGCTGTGTCTGACAAATGCTTGTTTCTAAAAAGCCATATACAAACATACTGATGAAGTCATCTCTCAGCTACCAACTCTCAGTAACAGCTGGAAGCAGTTTATTGCAGCAATCATGCCATGCTATAAACTACAACCACTGGTAAAGACTATCTATCTGTACCTAGAGGGTTGACAGAGAAGACGTGACAGACACCACGTGAAAAGGAATGAAGGAACTAATAGGAACCAGCACATAGAGTCATGGGAGTGCACAATTAGGAAGTTTATTACAGGCAAAAAGATTTGCCAAAAAGGGAACAAATGACCAATTTCCCCTTCAAGATCGAGCCCACATCTCTCCAGTCTCCTTTTCTCTCACACACTAACGCTCATCCTTTCCTCAGCCTTTCTTCTCTACAGCTCAACAGTACTTACGACATCAAACTCTAATCCCAGATTTATTTGTCTTTCTTTCCTTCTAGAATTTCATTCTCTTTAAGGCAGAAACATTTGTCTTGTTTGTCTCTTCATCTTCAGGGTCTAGTATGGCACTTGCACAAATTGGCACTCAATAAGTTCCTGAGTGAAAACTATTTTTATATATCTAAATAAGCTATCATGAAATCCACACACTAAAATTAACTCCCTACTTACGTTTTTATAGTCTCCTGGGAAATCTATTACCTAAATTCTATTGCTTCAATAAAACCAAAATCTCTCCCTCAAACATCCTCCTCTCCCTGAGCTACCGACACGTATGCTGAAAGACCTACCAGCATGGGTATTCCACATGTACTTCAAACTCATTACATCCTCTGCCTCAACCTTCTTCCATAACATACTACCCTACAGGAGTCACTAATTCAAATAATACTATCATAAACTCCTCAACCAGCTGTCTCTCAAAGTCATCTGTATCTCCTCTCTTTACCCCAACAAAGTATTACTAATTCTCTATTCTAATATATCTTGAATTTCTTCTTCTCCTATCCCAAGATAAACTGCCTTAGTCCATCTTTCGCTGAACAACTAAAATCAACATAGGGTCTACTGCCCCCATTTCTTTGCCTCATCCAGTTGATCCTCCATGGTACCACTAGTTATTCTCTAAAAGCACATATCTGATATTGTTACTCATCTGCTTAAAAACTCAATGAAAATTGCATTAACTGTAAAATAAGTCCAAAGACCTTGAAAGAGAACTGTGGCTCTTAAATACTCCAGTTCCAATCTTTTCTGCCTCATTTATCACCATTCTCCCTATATTCTTTGTTCCAAAATTCCCATACTACTCATAATTCTATTATTAATGCATACCATTTTCCTCCCAGACCTTCAAATCTTTACTTTGTTCCTCTGAGATAACCCGTTCCCAATCACCAAACCACACTCAAAACCATAAAGAACTGACTCAAACTCTTTGAAATGTTCCCCTGTTTCCCAAAGGCAGAATTCACAGGCTTCCTGTGCATCTAGAGCATCACTGTCTAATAGAAATATACATGAGCCAGGTATGTAATTTTTTCTATTAGCTACATTAAAAGGGTTAAAAAAAAGAGATAAAATGAATATTTAACACAATGTATCCAAAATATTATCATTTCACCATATAATCAGCGCACAAATTACTGAGATATTTTATAATTTTGGACTGTTCAAAATCCAGTGTGTATTTTACAGTACATCTCAATTCAGGTCTAAAATTTTCATCAGAAACACTTTATCTATATTTCAATTTCCTAAAATGTACAGTTGAAAAAGTAGATTTATCTATCCAAATTATTCCAAACATTCTCCAAAGTTTCCCAATAAATGAATCCAGCATCAGTTTTCATATTTAACTTATAATAATTAAAATTAAAACTTGAGTTATTCAGTCTCACTAGCCACATTCAAGTGCTCAATAACCACCCATGGCCAGTGGTTACTATCGGCCAGCAACAATCTGCAGCATTAATTTGTCATTTTTCTGTATCTCCCACTAAGCTGTAAGCCCCTTAGGAGTTAAGAACAAGACCATGTCTTATCATTACACATTCTCAAAATCTAGAAACAAATGAATAAACGAAAGACCCCTTTCTCAAGCCCTAACACAGACTCTGATGATTCTCCTGTTCTCAGTAACTGCTTTCCCAATCCAAAGAATATTTCAAGAAACAGAAAGGTAAATATGATAGCTGCTAGAAACTACTTATTGATGAAACCTCATTATTAATTTGTGTTAAAAGTATTCATCCAGATATGTTTGTCCTTGTTGGTCGGTAAAGCAAAGAAAATTCAATGGGACATTATGCTGAGATAGTAAGACTTAGTTACTATTGTATGCTGATGAGGTAACATGCAATGACCTGGTACACTGCTATTCATTATTATAAATCTCCCTCCCTGGGGACTTGAATGGTAACTCTACCATCAGCATTCAGAGAATGACTAAAGAATACTCTGTCACTGAAATTTCCAGAGATTAAAAAGTTAATGGTACAACTGCAAATGAAAAAACTACATCTGTGATCACTTGTTGAAAGCATACACTATATGAATAAATCTAAACTTAGAAGGTGAGGCTTCTGGTGGCAGCAAAACAAATTATGAATTTCAAAAAGATAAAAAATTGATCCATAGTTTTAAGGTATACATTTAAATGGCCAACATACTATCTTTTCTGTCTCTCATCTTCTGATAACTGAATATTCTTTTTTTGTTTAATTTCAGAAGACAAAAAATTTTGAAAAACACTACCTAAGGAAAAGGTAGTGGAAAAGGTTGTGTCCACTTCAAATGAATACAACTAAATAAATGGGTTTCTAACTTACATCTGTACCAACTCATTAACAAGTATGCATGAGAAAGTCGTAACACAGTTGCTTGGGTAATCTATTTTATTAAGTCCAAACTGAGTGTGTAATTACAAGTTTTAAAGCATTATTTCCTTAAAGCTGTCTTGAAAACTTTATCAGAAAGAAAATTAAAAGTAGATGCTTTTCTATCATTTTAACGGTCCTTTTATACCAAGGCAAGAAATACCTAAGCCCTGAATTTGTTAGACAAGAGGTATTTAAAATAGGTAGTTAGACATACATAGTGGACTCCATAAGTATAAAAAAATACATTCAGTCCAGGTGCGGTGGCTCACACCTATAATCCCAGCACTTTGGGTGGCCAAGGCACACGGATCACCTGAGGTCACAAGTTCGAGACCAGTATGGTCAACATGGTGAAACCTCATCTCTACTAAAAATACAGAAATTAGCCGGATTTGGTGGCGGGCACCTATAACCTCAGCTACTCGGGAGGCCAAGGCAAGAGAATCTCTGGAACCCAGGAGGCGGAGGTTGCAGTAAGCCAAGATGGCGCCACTGCACTCCAGACTGGGTGACAATGCAAGACTGTCTCAAAAAAAAAAAAAAAAAAAAAATTCACACACATACTCATGTATCTGCCAGAAAAATCATAGAAGACCAACCATATGGAAGCTTCTGTCACTTATTTCTGAGTCACGGAATTACTGCTGGGTTTGTCTGTTTGCTTATCTATACTTTCTAATTTATTCTAGAAGGAGTTCATCTATTTCGAAATGAGATTAAAAAGGAAAACAATGCTTATCGGAGAAAAAGGGCCATTAATTTTAAAGTCATGTAACAATTCTGGAATGATCTTTAAGAAATTCTCTAGCTAAGCTCTAAAAGCACAGAACACTTACGATACCCATGGAGGTCAATACTCAAAACTTAAAGTTTGCTCGGAAAATACAGAGTAGGTAAGGAGGAAGGGTTCATTCAGGGTCACAGATATTTTGGCTTCAGTCTCAGCAGAAATGTAGTCGCTAAGTCTAGAATTATAATCCTCATAAAAAGTCACAATGAGAATACAGTTCCCATAAGCAAGTTCTCCAAATTGCTAATGAATAAGACAAAGTAGGGTTGGGTAGGGTAGGGAAGGATGTACAGTAAAGTAGAATAGGATTGTTCTATAATGACAGTGATCAAAAACTCACCACCTCTTTAAAAGGGCAATTCATCCTAAAGTTCCACAAAACTGAGGCCTGTCTAGACATTGTTCATTCCCAGCACTTCTCTCTTTTCATTAAATAATTGTGATAAAATATACATAACATAAAATGTACCATTTTAACCATTTTCATGTGTACAGGTCAGTCACATTAAGTACTTTCGCACCATGGTGCAACCATCACCACCATCCATCTCCAGAACTTTTTTCATTTTGCAAAACTGAAACTCCAAACTCCATACTCACTAAACATTAACTCCCCATCCTCCCTCTCCCCAGTCCCTGGCAACCACCATTCTACTTTCTGTCTCTATGAATTTAAGCACCTCATATAAGTGGAATTACATAATATTTGCCCTTTTGTAACTTATTTCACTTAGCATGTGTCAGAATTTCCTTTCTTCTCAAGGCTGAATATTCCACTGTGTGTGTCTGTGTAATTATTATTGATGTATTCATCCATCAATAGACACAGTTGCTTCCACCCTTTGTTTATAGTGAATAATTCTGCTATGAACATAGTGTACAAACACCTTTTTGAGTCCCTGGCTTACAGTTCTTTGGGTAGGTACCCAGAGCCCTTCTCTTCTGAAACTCCTCAAATAAAACTTACATATTGCTCTAAAGGTCATCATTAAAAAAATAACACCAGGCTGGGCACGGTGGCTCACACCTATAATCCCAGCAATCTGCAAGGCCAAGGCAGGTGAATTGCCTGAGGTCAGGAGTTCGAGACCAGCCTGGCCGACATGGCAAACACCATCTCTACTAAAATATACAAAAATTAGCTGGGCGTTGTGGCGCACACCTGTAATCCCAACTATTCGGTGGGCTGAGGCTGGAGAATTGAACCCGGGAGGTGGAGGTTCCAGTGAGCCAAAATGGCGCCACTGAAGTCCAGCCTGGCGACAGAGGGAGACTCCATCTCAAAACAACAACAAAAAACCACCACACACAAAAAACCCACTAATATTTTACATGTTTTCTACTCCACAACATCTTATATATGCACTGAAGACCATTAATCCAAAAGTGGAGAAAAAAAAATCAGTCAGCAGCTAAATTTAAAAGCAATTTAGTTGATCTTCCTTCATTCATATATCCCTATCCCCAGGGAGAGAAATATAAAACATTCTCCTCATATTTCAAAGTGCAGGAAACAAAAATTCACCTAGTAGGTATATTCCAGTGCTACAAAGAGTTAGTGCTAGTTAAAACTGCAGTTTGTTTTCCAAGGTCTGGAGTATCCTTTAAAGGCAGTTACAAACCCTACTCCCAAACTAGCTCTCAGTTCAGAATTTTTAGAAAAGGTTCTAAAATACAAAAGACGTGTTTCTCCAGTTTCTCCATAAGTCAAATTAACTCCTGATCCTCATCTAAAGACTCACTATCCTGTTCCAAGATCACTTGAGACATCTGTCGGCTCCTTTTGGTCCCAAAATGCTTGTTCTTTTTCATCAGGCATCTCAACATCCCGAGGAGAAATCAAACAGGCAAATGAGAAAAATCTGTGGCAGATCTAAAGCCAGTTAAGATTTACTAACTTCTTGCCCAGCATTTACTTTTGGGACACTGTTGCACGTTAGAATGAGATATACTGAAAGTAGCATAAAGACGCCTGGTTCCTTTTTAACACAACAAAGTGCTATCAGAGGAAGAAACAAGTCTGGTTATCCCAGCTTTCAGTCTTCATATTCCGTTTTAGCAAATACACTAACATAAAAACTACCTATGTATCAATAAAAATATATCAGAATAACTATACTATTATAAAGTATCCATACCATTTTTCTAATTACCTATAGTTAATAGAGGAAGACTGACATTTATTAATTCCCATTTTAAGTCATTAAATCTGAAGCTGGAAAGTCAAAAAGATCACACTCCTTTTCACTTGATTGTGTATAAAGAACAGCTGGCTAGTAAGTTATTGTACCTGATAAACAGATTATTTTTCTCCACAAAACACATTTAAATTACATTAACAAAGCTGCCAATGAAGAAAAAATTACTTTAAAAAGTGAAATAGTTTTCTACAAAACAAGTTTTGATCCCAATGTGTGCATTACAATTACCAGAGTGTTTTAGCAATACCATCCACATGACATGGGTGCTTAAAGAGGCTTTTCAAAATAAGCATAAAATAATGAAAGAAAATCTGACACACTTAAGGAAGATATTTAGCAGATAATGAAATTTTAAAACCAGTTGGGTGAGATGGCGCATGCCTATAATCCCAGTACTTCGGGAAGTCAAGGTGGGCACGCGGCTCGAACCCAGCAGTTTGAGACCAGACTGGGCAACAAGGAGAAACGCTGTCTCTACAAAAAATTAACTAGGCGCGCTGTCTCTTCAAAAAATTAACTCGGTGTGGTGACATGCGCCTGTATTCCCAACTACTTGGGAGGCTGAGGTGGGCGGATCACCTGAGCCCGGGAAGTGGAGGCTGCAGTAAGCTCCAGGCTGGGTGACAGAGGAGACCCTGTCTCACAAAAATAAAAAAATAAAACGTTTTCCTGACTAGAAAAGTGATGATCAAGCTGCACGAAATGTTATACATAATCATCTTTAAATTATGAAACACAGATACAAAAGGCAAAAGTATCCTTCTTTTAAAAATAAATTGGAAAACAGAGAATAAGTTGAAAAAGAAAGCAGAAATTCACCACCCGATTTTCACTTTCGTTGACATCGTGAATGAGGTTGTAATCATAATACAATCATAATAGGTTCAGACCGTGACCCTTTACACAGATTTTCAACTTTCAAACATCTTGGACTTCCATAATTTCATACTAAAACTCCTAAACCTACTTCAATAAATAATATCAGAACTTCCTTACACTAACTGATCAGCTTTTTGAGCAATCACATAATAGACACTTCCGTTTCAGAAGCCTCAGGTATTATCTGTATAGCAGTGCTTGTGCAATTTTGTATTTGAATGTCTTATTGTATTTTACATTTATTAAAATGAGGCAAAAAGCGTAAAAAATTTAAAAAGTGCAGCAGTTCCCTATATTCCTTTATAGTATAGGGATAAGCAAACTATGGTCCAAATCCAGCCTGCTGCCTTCTTTTGTAAATAAAGTTCTGTTGAAACAAAGGCATGCTCCTTTGTTTCCATATTGGCTATGCATTTATGCTCTCATGCTACAATGGCAGAGTTGAACACTTGGAACAGAGACATGGCTCACAAAACCTAAAATGTTTGTTACTTGGCTCTTTACAGAAAATGTTTGCCAAGCCCTGTGAAAATACTCTCCCAATTTTTAAGCTAGATTTTGTTAAAACCACGTACACAAAACTTAGATGAATATGTATTGTTCTTCATTCTTCCAAAGTAATTCCTTCAAATCATTACAAATTTTCATCCTTTTAACATTAAGAGTCCCCTTCTATAACATCAGAAAGAACAGAAAATGAAACCTTCTTCAACTATTTCAGCTATGCAAAAATAGAACAAAGGTCAAAGTGTCACTTTACCATTAACAGTGTATTTCAACAGCATTAATTTACCTGTAAGTTTTAATATCTATTTAAAAAGACAAGAATAAGGCCAAGTGCAGTGGCTCATACCTGTAATCCCAGCAGTCTGCGAGGCCTAGGTGGGCAGATTGCTTGAGCTCAGGAGTTCAAGACCAGCCTGGGCAACATGATGAAACCCCATCTTAACAAAAAAATACAAAAATTAGCCAGGCGTGGTGGCACACACCTGTGTTCCCAGCTACTTGGGAAGCTGAGGTTAGAGGATCGCTTGTGCCTGGAAGGCAGAGGTCTCCAGCCTGGGCAACAGAGTGAGACCCTCTCTCAAAACAGTAACAATGATAACAAAAAGTTAAGAATATTTCTCTTGTTTAACCATGGATACAATTATCACAAAGAACTTGAGTGGTCTTCTTTAAAAATGAAAAATTTTATTTTGAAAACATAATTGTATTAGTAGTCGGCTCAAGTCAAATAGACAAAATTAAATACAGAATTTCTACCTTTCAAAATTGTTTAACTTATTTAACTTAATCTTCCCCACATATTTCTCCTCTGACCTCAAATCTTATCCTATTCATTGCCTCATCCTACTAATTACCTGCATTCCGACAAATCACCTAATATGGCTCACACTTGGCTCTAGTATTTTCTAAAAAGACAATACTACATAGACTATCAGGCTGACACTAAGCTGGCAATTTTTAAATCAGATAAATCCCATAACTAATACCATCAGCGCTACACTTCTAGAATCCCATTGGGATATCCTATGTATTCCAAGTTCTTAATGGTTATAGTGATGGTGCCTACATGCTTCTACAAGGTTTCTGGCCATTCTCTGCAAGTACCTTTAACAATTCCCAGAGGTCAGGGAACATCTAGTTAAATTAACTTTTTTCCTTATGGGAAATAATAGGGAAGCAACAGAAATAATATACTACTCTACCTAGGTATCAGGTATTTATTCATAGACATGGTTCTGTTAAAAGATACGCTCTTTGCTCATCATTATATTCCTCGAACCGTGCACAATACAAGGTACAGAGCTGGTGCTCAATAAATATTAAATGAGTATATGAATAATTCACTATTCAAGTAAATTATATGTCATGGTTTTTGCTTTCGTTGTTTTGTTCTTTTCCATCAGTGGTTTCTCTGCCTTTGCAAATAAAAAAATGATTAAAATGTTTAACAAAATATGAATGAAAAATGTAATGGTTCTCTTAAAGTCCCTAGTTCAAGTTGGGTATTCAAAAAAAAAATCTTTTGTTTTGCCCAGGTGCAATGGCTCATGCCTGTAATTCCAACATTTTCGGAGGCCAGGGCAGGAGGACTGCTTGAGCCCAGGAGTTTGAGACCAGGCTAGGCAACACAGTGAAACCCCATCTCTACAGAAAAACAACCAACCAACCAACAACAACAACAAAAAAAAACCCACTTTTGTTTAATTTAATGGGTTCAAACATTTCTGAAACAAAAAGAACACACTACAGATTCTACTTTTGAATACCCTGTCTTGTTATGGTCTCAGAAAAATGTTTACCTAGAAAACAGAGCCTAACAATATCGCTTCATGTAATATAACTAAATGTACATAAGTTATCTGTATCAAACTATCCCCAGAAATTGTTAATAAGTTCCACCTTTAATACTTCAATCAGGTCGACAATTGGGTTTCTATAAAATTTATATTCATATGTTCACTTGTTAAGTAAATTATACTTCTTAAATATTAAAACAAGTTTTGGCCGGGAGTGGTGGCTCATGCCTGTAGTCCCAGCACTTTGGGAGGCTGAGACAAGCCAATTGCTTGAGCTCTGGGAGTTCAAGGCCAGCCCGGGCAACGTGGCAAAGCTTTGACTCTACAAAAAAAAAAAAAAAAAATTAGCCAGGTGTGGTGGCACACACCTGTGGTCCCAGCTACTCAGGAGGTTGAGGTGAAAGGATTACTTGAGCTCAAGAGGTCAAGGCTGCAGTGAACCAAGTTGCAGTGACCCCCCCTTTCCCCTCCTCCATCTCTATCAGGCTCAGGTGATTCTCTTACCTCAGCCTCCTGAGTGTCTGAGACTACAAGGATGTGCCCATGCTGTATGAGTTCCTTTTAAAAAACAAAAACAAAAAAACCCGCTGTACCACATCAGTTTTCCATCAGAATAATAAAATTGACAAAGGACTAACCATCAAATATAATACGCATGTAATGGGCAGTATCATGTTAAAAAAAAAATTAAAACTTTCCTAAAGCAGCAACATTATACCCATAGACTGAAAAACAGGAATAAATGTCCTGGGCCCACAGACACATAAGAGGCCAACACAGAACACACACAAAACAACATAAAATATCAATTCTAAAGCAATATGCAAAGTATACATTTATTTTAAGACTTTTTGCTTGCTGCCTTAAAAGTCTGAAAATCTCTTTTGAGGGGTCTCAAATAGAAGTCCACAAAGTTTTGAACATTTTATTGCAATGAAATTTCCTTTAGCAACAACAGAAACAATAAACACTTGATTAATTCAGCATTTACTCTGAGCACTTGACTGACTTATCTTGCGAATCATCTCAATACCCTAGAGTTTATTCCTCTTCATGAGGAAGTTGTTAACTAAGATTCAAAACCAGAAAGGTCTATTTGATTCCAAAGTCCTGGTTATTACTCACTATCCATATTATCCCTACTAAGTACTAAAAGTATTAGTAATCGTCTCTTAGAGCTGTGTTTAAAAAATGCTTTTGTTACCACAGTGTAAAGTATTTTTGTAACTGGCATATTAAGAATACTATAAGTGTTCACAGAATAGGAGAAACAAGTGCTTCAAATTTAAAAAAACAGGGAAAACAAAAAGTTTAGATGCTTTTAAATCAGATGAAAATAAACTAAGAATAAACATCTATGTTTAAAATACTTTAGTAGCCAGAGCCTACCTAACCAAACTGCTACCTGGGATTTTCCAATAATTCCATTTTAGGGGAGTTTGACAACTGATATCTGATGGTGTAATTACTTTTTTCTCCAAAAGTAATGTGTATGACCTGGAGACATTCCACACTAACAAATATAATACTGTAAAGAGAACTAAAAGACTGAAAAAGTCAAATTTTTCAAAGAAAGAGCCAATAAACTTTTATGTTTCTTTGCTAATGCTGGAGAGTGGAACGAAATGCACAAAACTATGAGCTCTTTAACAGTAGAAACTTGGCTGGGTGCGGTGACTCACACCTGTAATCCCAGCACTTTGTGAGGCTGAGGCAGGCAAATCATGAGGTCAGGAGTTTGAGACCAACCTAGCCAACACGGTGAAACCCTGTCTCTACTAAAAATACAAAAATTATCTGGGCGTGGTGGCACATGCCTGTAATCCCAGCTACTTGGGAGGCTGAGGCAGGAGAACTGTGTGAACGTGGGAGGTGGAAGCTGCAGTGAGCTGAGATCGCACTGCTGCACTCCAGCCTGGGCAAGAGAGCGAGACTCTGTCTCTTAAAAAGAAAGAAAAGCAGAAACTAGGCAAGACTTTGCATTTTATCTAGCACAGTGAAAGCTTCTAGTAAGTGGCAAACGAAAAACAGATACTGGATACCCCTGTCTTACTAAGGAAAATTCAATAGGGCAAAAAATTCTGTCCCCAAGAAAACTGATTAAGGTTTCTCTGCATTAAGAAATATCTACTCTTGGGCCAGTCACAGTGGCTCGCGCCTGTAATCCCAGCACTTTGGGAGGCCGAAGCCAGCAGATCATCTGAAGTCAGGAGTTTGAGACTAGCCTGATCAACATGGAGAAACCCTGTATCTACTAAAAATACAAAATTAGCCAGGCGTGGTGGCACATGCCTGTAATCCCAGCTACTCGGGAGGCTGAGGCAGGAGAATCACTTGAACCTAGGAGGCAGAGGTTGCAGTGAGTTGAGATCGTGCCATTGCACTCCAGCCTGGGCAACAAGAGCGAAACTCCATCTCAAAAAGAAAAAAGAAATATCTACTCTTTTAAGACTTACATTAATTATCTCCTTGCCTAAATTTGCTTCAAATTTTAGTTCAACTAGCTAAATAGATAAAAGGGGAGAAATGGTGTCAATTCATCTTAAAGTATTGAAAACAGTTCTCACTAGGGTATCTCTCACACTGTATAACATGCTTGAAGAAGAACCAACATAGTAGAGATATTTTTAAGCTTTCCATTTTCCAACTTCAGCACAAAAATATTTAAAACAGTCTGACCAGAAACTACACAAAATCTTTCCTTCCTCTTTCCATTCTTACTGGAGACGTAAGTCTCACTTCTTTTCATTCCCATTTTTGCACATTCAAGGTTTTCACATCTTGAAACTATTTTCATACTGTGCTTTCCTTTCAGGAATGTGACCTTATGTAAAATATATATATATACATATATATACACACACACACACACACACACACATATATATATATATATATTTTTTTTTTTTTTGGAGACAACGTATTGCTCTGTCACCCAGGTGCGATTTCAGCTTACTGCAACCTCTGCCCCCTGGGCTCAAGTGATCCTCCCAGCTCAGCCTCCCAGAGATTTGGAACTACAGGCACACGTCTCAATGCCCAGTTAATTTTTTTTGTATTGTTTGTACAGACAGGGATTTGCCATGTTGCCCACGTTGCTGGTGTTGAACTCCTGAGCTCAAGTGATCCACCTATGTCAGCTTCCCAAAGTACTGGGGCTACAGACATGAGCCATTATGCCTGGCCTAAACTTTTTCTAAGCCAAAAAAAGTTCCAATACGTGAATATTAGTTTATAACATGGATATATGTTTACACCTAAAACAAAAATAATTTAATTCTATATATGGTTAAAAGACCACTTCTTTCCAAATTAAAACTGACAAATTTTCACAAAGAATTCATCTATGTGAGTTCATATCTATTGATATGTAGTAATAGAAATCAAAACTAAGTTTTTTAAATTATTTATTAGTTCATTTAAAAATAAGCCTGTTACATATTAACATGTTTTTATGAAAAAGTGATTAATCTCCGCTCCAAAAAAAAAAAAAAAAACAGTAAAAAAAATGGCGCTGTTTTACATTTTTACAAATCTCTTTATTGCCTGGATTATCACATCTGTTTCTACATTCAATATTTTGCAATATGTTTTTTTGGTTGAAGTATATAACAATGGCCTTATAGATATGTCGGACAAGGAAGAAATACTATTTTAACAGCCTTTTCATACAATTGTGAGCATTCTTCTCAGACACTCCATCAAAACTTGACAAGTGGTAGTTTCTTAAAGATAAATTGCAATGTGGAATCTAAAAATCATTAACAATTAACTCTTTGTACTTTCTCACATTATAACCCACTTGTCTATCTTGCACTGTGAATGGCTCTCTTACCCATCGTACGCTGGTTACTTGAGGAACATTCATTCACTGAGTTATGCTTATCTTCCAAATGTTGAACCATTTCACTATACAACATTAAAAACAACAAAACAAAAACTTTAATATCACCACTGCATTCATCAGGAGTCTTGAGATTGAGAAGCTATAAGCACATGACAGCAAATCTAAGTTTTCAAAATTCTAATCTTCAGCTGAGCTCAAGCAATCCACCACATCATTTCTTGATAAATTTTTAAAAAGCTTGAATTTTATCATATGCAATAAAAATCTATTATTTTCTTTTTTAATTTTTTTGAATTTTAGGGGGTACATAGTAGGTTTGTATATTTATTGACTACATGAGATGTTTTGATACAGGCATGCAATGTAAAATAAGCACATCATGGAGAGCAGAGTGCCCATTCCCTCAAGCAAAAATCGATTAATTTTCTTTAAAGTGATAGGCTTACTTTGTTCATTTTTGAGAAAATGTCTAATATCCTAATATGAATAATCAGTTTGTCAGTCATTCTTTCAAGTAAAATTTACCAATCAAACAAGAGCAACAAAATTTTAATGTAATCATTTTTAGTAGTTTTTAAAAGGTATAACTACTTCCTTGACTTCTTAACCTGGGAATAGGAAACTATTTCTTCAATGTAAAAATAAATTATCTCTTTACCTTAGAAAGCAGCTATGAAGCAATCACACATGTTACCTATCCAGTGCTTGACACACTGAAGATACCCTCCTCCCTCCCTCTATCAGTCAGAATAGCCTCTGGCTTTTTATTTTTCCATCACCTCATTAAAAACCAAGAGTTCCTTGCTGCTTTGCCTACTTTCCAACAACTTTTAAGTTACCAAATTCCAGTCTGTTATGCTATATAAAAACAGACAAATGGCCAGGTGTGGTGGCTCACACCTGTAATTCCAGCACTTTGGAAGGCTGAGGTGGGTGGATCACTTGAGGCCAGGAGTTCAAGACCAGCCTGGTCAACATGGCAAAACTCCATCTCTACTAAAAATACAAAAATCAGCTGGGCATGGTAGTGCACACCTATAAGCCCAGCTACTCAGGAGGCTGAGGCATGAGAATCGCTTGAACCTGGGAGTCAGAGGTTGCAGTGAGCCAAGAGCCTGCTACTGCACTCCAACCTGGGTAACAGAGCAAGACACCATCTAAAAAAAAAAAGAAGAAAAAAGAAAAAGAAAAAAAAATTTTAATTAAAAAAAAAAAAACAGACAAGCAGTTATTCAACCATAGCTTACAAAAAGAGGGCCTCAAAAGTCAAGAATCTTTTGTAGATTGTGTGACACCAATTTTTCTGATTTAGAAGCCTATTCCTATACCTCTTTAATGTACACCAACCTACATTCATGGTTTTCTAAAATTCTGATCTTGACTGTTTTAACAGACTTCAAAGTAATTGTTGTGATAAAATCATTTGAGTAGTCATTCTGAGTTTAAACCATCTGCTTGGCATTTACTGAAGCAACTGCTAAAGATATTCTATGCATAGAGATGAGATTTTTCTCAACAAAAATGCAAAAAATTTTGCACATCTGTTGTTTTTGTTGATATGTCACCTAGATTAGCAAATTCTTCTCTAGAAAGAAAACAGGGTGAAAACACAGAACATTTTTAATGTACACATTTTTTTAATGACTCTATCAGGATTATGCCAGTTTCTCAACCATATTTTCCACTGCTACTCTGCTACAATTACACTACAATTATCTATGTGTTTGTGTGTATATATACATATGTACACAGAGAAAGAGTAATTTCTGATACTCCAAGCCAAATGACACTGTGACTTTGGCCTTTAAACATAACATCTAAGATTTTTTTTTTAATCATAGATTTAAGCACATGAATATTCCAGTATCAGAATCCATGTACAGATGTGATGGAAATTTATATGCAACTGACTTTATACAGTACACAAGAATTCTGAAATATAAAAAGTATACTGATATCATATTCTAAAAGATAGATATATTCCAATGTACAGTAAATAACTGTGCTATATGAACATTTTTTTGGGGGTACTAGCATCACCACCATTACCTTCTTTGGTTATCTGCTCTCCCCCTCAAATGATGTGATTCTGATGAAATTGTCAATCATACTACCCTGCACACCTCACAAAAGGACTGACACAAAATGCAGTTCTGATAAATCAGAGTGCTTAACCTGGCTACCAGAATAACTGGCCCAGACACGAGCACAAGAACTAAGCTAGGCTGAGAAGTTTTTGCAAAGAATTTTACATACGATCTTCAAGCCTTTCTCTTGGAGTATCTAATTGTGATAATAAAAATGTAGAGCAGTCAGTAGCTATACCCTGTGTATTAATCAAGAGTTTTCCAGTGAAACAGATCCAGCAGGATCCACAGGATGTGTGTGTATACATACAGGGAGACAGAGGCAGAAAGACATATTTTAAGATGTATTTATTTTAAGGAATTACCTCATGTACTTGTGGAGGCTTGGCAAATCTAAAATCTGCAGGGTAGAGGGGCAGGATGAAGATCCAGGGAAGAGTTGCAGTTTGAGTCCAAAGGAGGTCTGCTGGCTGAATTTCTTTTTGCTCAGGGAAGGTCTTTGTTCTACCAAGGTATTCACCAAATTGGATGAGGCCCACCCACATTACAGAGGGTAATCTGTTTTACTCAAAGTCCACTAAATTACAAGTTAATCTCATACAAAAAGCACCTTCACAAAAACATCCAGAATAATGTTTGACCAAATATCTGGGCATTGTGGCTCAAACAAGTTGACACATAAAAAGAACCATCACGAGTTCACCCCTTGCCAAACTGTGGACATATCAAAATCGGTATTCCCTTCACTACACAACAGTTATTTACTACATTATCTGTTGTCAAAGGGTTGTTTGGCAAAGATCAATAGGACACAATCTTTGGCATTAAGGACTTTACAATCTGGAGAGAGAAAGACATGCACAAACTCTCATTCAAAGGGAATATCATTTTGCCCTTTCTATTTTATACTACACAGAATTCCTCTCTACTCAAAGTCTGGATCTTCAAAACTTCCAATGGCGAACTATAATAAGTTTGGGTGCTCTACTTCTTGTCAGCTCCCTCCCTGGTCTTCACAGCAGCTGGTGTCAATGACTGGCCTGGTACAGAATACATATAACGTGGGAAGACCTAGAGACCCGCTATCAGAAAAAGAGGATATGACAGACAACTGCTCTTTTGTCTGCCTGGCACCTCTCCTTTACTCTGGGAACAACATGTCTCCCTTATTTGGGGACAAACAGCTACTTCTCTGGGGGAACTGTTTCTCCTCAAATTCCACCTAGGCAGTTTGGGTGGGGTCCAATCATGCTCCTGGCCATAAGCCTAAACATGTCCCAAGGCAAGCCAAGCCAGACTCTTTCTCCGAGATTTTCTCAATTAGAACTAAAGAAAGAAAAAATAGATACTCTAATTTTAAAAACTAAGAATGTGATCCTGGCAGGTGCCAGAACTTGTCTACAGCCACGTAGGAAAATCTCTTTGGAAGAATAACAGAATCATGGAGAGAAAATCAGAGATGAGAGATCGAACAGGTAAAAAGAATCCTGACAGTGAACAAGACCCTACTTCCAATCATTCCTAACGCCCAAATGAATAATCCCCTCCTGGACTTTGGTCTCATGGGCCTGAACATTCCCCTTTGTCTAAGCTAGTCACAGCTGGGTTTCTAGCACTTACAATTAACAGTTCTAATACACAAGGATGAAAGCAGGAAAAAAAAAAAGGTAAATAAATATAAAATATAAGAAAAACTGCATCTAGGAATCATGAGGTAGAATCACAGTTTAGGGAAAAAAGGTTAAGAAAAAGAGAGAGATTAATTTCTTTTAGAAAAGAAAAGGGTCAAAACAGAAATTCTGCAGCTGATTTGGAGAAAAGATGGATGGGAGGTGAACGTAAAAGGACTTTTTTTTTTTTTTTTTGAGACAGAGTATTGCTCTGTTGCCCAGGCTGGAGTGCAATGGTGCAATCTTGGCTCACTGCAACCTCTGCCTCCCGGGTTCAAATGATTCTCCTGCCTCAGCCTTCCTAGTAGCTGGGATTACAGGTGTCCACCACCATGCCTGGCTAATTTTTTTGTACCTCAGTAGAGACGGGGTTTCGCCATTTTGGTCAGGATGGTCTCGAACTCCTGATCTTGAGTATCTGCCCACCTTGGCCTCCCAAAGTGCAGGGATTACAGACGTGAGCCACCACACCCGGCCTAAAAATCAAGTACTATTAATACTAGGTTATACATTCTAGGCAAAGGGATTTAGAAAACCCAGAACCTGGAAGTATTAGCTAGCTAGCCTTCTAAGGCAAAGCCACTGAATATCATCTGTCAACTGTTTCAAGTAATGCTCTGCCAGTCACATAATCATCTAAGTGACCTTACTTCAGTTTCTGTGCAAAAAGGTACAACACAAAACAAATTTTACGGCCGGGTGCGTTGGCTCATGCCTGTAATCCCAGCACTTTGGGAGGCCAAGGCAGGCGGATCACTAGGTCAGGAGATCAAGACCATCCTGGCTAACACGGTGAAACCCCATCTCTACTAAAAATACAAAAAATTAGCCGAGTGTGGTGGTGGGTGCCTGTAGTCCCAGCTACTCAGGAGGCTGAGGCAGGAGAATGGCATGAACCCGGGAAGCAGAGCTTGCACTGAGCCGAGATCGCACCACTGCACTCCAGCCTGGGCGACGGAGCGAGACTCCATCTCAAAAAAAAAAAAAAAAAAACCCAAATTTTACCAATAATTGCAATAAAAAAATAATACAAAGCTCACCTTTGCACTCAAATAAATGATGATCCTACTTTCTACTTTCTAGAAATTTTTTAATAACTTTGAAAGTGTAAAAATCCAGTAACCACTTAAAAATTTTATCTTCTGTGATTAACGAATCTAAGAAGGATTTTGATTTCTTTGATTTTCTTAATCTTTTTTTTTTTTTTTTGGAGACAGGATCTCGCTCTATTGCCTAGGCGGGAGTGCAGTGGCACGATCTCAACTCACTGCAACCTCTGCCTCCTGGGTTCAAGTGATTCTCCCACTTCAGCCTCACAAGTAGCTGGAACTACAGGCATGCCCTTCGCCACACTGACCAGGCTGATCTTGAACTCCTGGCCTGAAGTGATCCGCCCACCTCAGCCTCCCAAAGTGGTGGGACTACAGGCATAAGCCACCATGCCTGGCCAGATTTTTGTATATTTTAATATATATAAACTAAAACAAACAGAAAAAACCATGGGATCTTAAAGAGCCATGAAATTATCATACATACTTGTGCTTAGTCATTCTATTCTCCAACACTGCCTGTATCCACATTACTGTGCAGTGAATAGAACTAATATTGTACCAAGTACCTCTTTTTGTGTCTGGGTACACAAGTCATTTCACAACAGAATTTCATTTAAACCTAATGACAATTCTGAGTTCCATTTCTAGAGGGAAGAAAACTGAGGCTCAGAGAATTAAGTAGCTCACCCAAGGATCAGCAAAGCGGAGGCAGATCCAAAATCTGAAAAGTTAAATCAGTTTCAACCCAAGTTCAGTCCCCACATCGTCCTAAATTTAAAAAAAGTAAAATAAGCAACAATTATAGTAGTGCTCAAAGAGACAAATAATTCCAGCCTACAAATAGGCTGCTTTCTAAGATGACTGGAACTTCAAGAATATTTTACCAAAAACTATTATGTTATAAATACTGAGGATTAGGTTTTCTAATTCACCAAAACTTATTTAAGCCATTATATAGCAGAAATCATAGGTACTAAAAGAAGACTGAGGCCCTAAATCACCTACGATTCCTAATTTTAGACATGCTCTAAGCAATAATTAAATAGGAAGTCTATGGTAAGACTGGACTGGTGACAAAGCAGCATTTCAGAAAATTTTAAGAAAGCTAAATAATGACTCCATGGTTCCAGGAGTGTGGCAAGAGAGGACTTATCAAAAAGATTTATCAGCAGCGAGCTAGGATTTGGATGAAAGGGGACACTATTAACTGGCTATTCAAAGCCAGTTTACACTTGTTTTTAGATTCAGTACCATCTATGTAGAAATAGATTTAGGAAAATCTCTAACCAACATTAAAACAAAAAGGACTTTATACCTAATCCTGAATTAACCAGAAAATCCAATTAACCTTAAAAAAAAATCCCATTCCTCAAGCATTCTTCTTAACTGAAATTCCATTTGTATAATACTTTTTAACATATTCCCTACAGTGAAACTGCACATACAGTATGATTCCTACTTTGTAAATATATGTATATATATTTAACATTTGTATTTTTAAATACAATAAACACCTCTATTAGCAGCCCACACAATTTAGAAAAAAAGACTAAAAGGAAATATTTAAATGGTTTTCAATTAGAACTAAAGCTGAAATCTACAACAAATTCGGGAACTAGTTTTGTGAACCCATTATACTATGATAACAGCACCTTGAAATGTTGGTCGATGAGTTGTTCCATATATAAAATTTTCCAAATTAATATAAGATTAGGCTTCAAATGCCAGAAATGTGTTTATCATCGCAAAGAATAAACTCTCTACGAATGTATATGCCAACATAAAAAGCTAATATATAACAAATGTAAACATTTCTAGATTTATGGTCATCATGATAAAAACTCATTATTGCATTTCTAAAATAATATGATTCTAAGATTTATGGATTTCTGGCCTTCTTCCTAAATATCAGGTTGTCAGTTATCACTTTTCCTTCTGGCATCATGTCAGCCTCATAGAGAAAAATCTTATCATTTCTACTCCCCAGTTTCAGATCATACTTTCTAATGATAGGGACCTGGAAAACTTGGATACTCAAGATTGGTAAGACATACATATTAAAGGAAAATCAATGCGATTATGAGGGGAAAAAAGGACTTCAGCAAAGTGTATGGTTCTTAATAAACCATATAAAAACAACTCATAAAATCAATGAGTTAGGCAAGGTGGCAAGATACAAGATGAACATGAAAATCAACTGTAGAACTTCCTATTTTAGCTCAGACATGTAACAAGCTTGGAAGTCATCACTCTCATTCTAACATCAGACAAAAGCTGAACAAACTGAAAATAATTATTTCTTGGACTCATTACAGAACCAAAGTCACGTGGCAAACCACTACCCCAAAATTTGGAGAGCAAGGCAAATTCAGAGTGATACAGATCTATTTCCCTGGAACTATAAACTGGAAGGAACATTTAAACGGTCATTTCAATGAATTGCTGCTGGAGGCTAAGTGTGGGCTAGGATGAGAATGACTAACTTCTAGGAGTGGCAGTCTTGAAAGAAAGACCTTATACTCTTGTGGGGTTTACTTCCAAAAACAACACCAGCTTCCTATAGTAAAGAGCCAAGATACTTCCATAGCTCTGACAAGGGGAGGGAAAAAATAACTAGTATGAAATAAGCCCAAGTCATTCATCATAACAAAGACTTACTTCCCAGACTTACAAAAACTTAAAAGGGTTTACCAGAGCCTTATCTGACCTGAGGAAAGGGCACCTCCCAGACTCCACATCCCTGGTCTTGCCTAAGGGAAAGGGTAAACTAACAGACACTTGTCAAGTTCTCAGCTCAGTGACACATAAACACTAAAAGGCTGAGATTTAATCCTAACAGAACACTATCCTCTTCCCCACACTTTACCACCACTTCAACAGGCCTCCACAGTACATTAACAGTGAACTGAGGGGCAGGAGGTGGGAGTTGCGGGGGTGCCTACTTGAAGTAGATACTAAGGAAAATCTCTTAGAGACTAAAACACTGATGTCTGATGAATTTAAAGCCTCTGGTACCTACAACTACAGCGAACATTAAAGGCAATCCAGTTTCTACCCAGATTAACCCAAAACACCACTTCAGTTCCTATCACCTGATATATGATGTCTGGCTTTCAACCAAAAATTGCAAGGCATGCCGAAAGGCAAGAAAAAAACAGTATGAAGAAACAAAGCAAGCATCAGAATCAAACTCAGTTGTGGCGCAGATGGAATTATTAGACAAGAAACTGAAAATATCTACTATTAGGCTGGGTACAGTGGCTCACACCTATAATCCCAGCACTTTGGGAGGCCAAGGCGGGCAGATCGCTTGCACCCAGGAGCTTGAGACCAGCCTGGGCAACAAGGTGAAATCCCATCTCTACAAAAAAATACAAAAACTAGCCAAGCTTGAAGGCACAAGCCTGCTTTCCCAGCTACCTGGGAGGCTGAGGTGGGAAAATCGCTTGAACCCAGAAGGTCAAGGCTGCAGTGAGTCATGATCGCACCACTGCACTCCATGCTGGGCAACAGAGCAAAACCTTGTCTCAAATCTACTATTAATATGTTAAGGGCTATAAAGAAAAAATTTAACAACATATAAGAACAAATGAATAATGTAAGCAGAGTTGTCAAATCTAAGAATCAAAAAAAAAAAAAAAACCCAGAAATTAAAACACTGTAACAGAAAAGAAAATGCCTTCGATGGTATGATTAGTAGACCGGACATGGCTGGGGAAAGAATCAGTGAGCTTGCAGATATGCCAAGAGAAACTTCCCAAACTGAAAGCAGGATAAATACTAAAAAACCTACACAAAGGCATATCATACTTGAACTGCGGAAAACCAAAGATGAAGAGAAAACCTTGAAAGAAGCCAGAAGGAAAAAAAACCTTAACTACAGAGGAACAAAGATGTAAGAATTACAGCAAACTTCTCCTGAGAAACCACACATGAGAGTGGGGTGAAACATTTAAAGTGTAGAAAGAAAATAATCACGACTAGCATTCCACATCCAAAAAAATTATGCAAAATAAACATCTTCTTCAACAAATAAAAATGAGGGGTCAGGCCAGGTGTGGTGGCTCACGCATAATCCAGCACTTTGGGAAGCTGAGGTGGGTGGATCACTTGACGTCAGGAGTTCTAGATCAGCCTGGCCAACACTGTGAAACCCCGCCTCTACCAAAAATACAAAAAATCAGCCAAGCCAGGTGGGTGGCACGTGCCAATAATACCAGCTACTCAGGAGGCTGAGGCAGGAGAATCGCTTGAACCCAGGAGGCAGAGGTTGCAGTGAGCTGAGATCGTGCCACTGCATTCCAAACTGGGTGAGAGAGCAAGACTCTGTCTCAAAAAAAATAAAATAAAATAAAATAAAAATAATGAGGGGCCGGGCATGGTGGCTCACACCTATAATCCCAGCACTTTGGGAGGTGGAGGCAGGAGGATTACTTCAGCCAGCAGTTCAAGACCAATCTGGGCCACAAAGTGAGATCCTGCCTCTACCAAAAAAATTAAATAAGAAAAAAAAAATAGCCAGGTGCGGTGGCATACACCTGTAGTACCAGTTACCTGGGGGGCTGTGGTAGGAGGATTGCTTGAGCCCTCAACCAGTAGGTTGAGGCTCCAGTGATATATGATCATGATACTGCACTTCATCTTGGGTGACAGAACAAGATCCTGTCTCAAAAAATTTAAAAATGAGGGAAATCAGTACGACTAGATCTGCCCTGCAAGAAATGTTAATACTGTTAAAATGGCATTACTCCCCAAATGATTTATAGACTTAAGGCAATCTCTATCAGGATCTCAGCTGGTTTCTTTACAGAAACTGACCGACTGATTCCACAATTCATGTGGAATTGCAAAGGACACAGAAGAGACCTAACACTCTTGAAAAAGAACAATAAAGGAGGAGGACTAACACTTTCTAATTTTAAAACTTACTACATAGCAAGAGTAATCAAGACAACCTTTTACATGCATAAGGATAAACAGATCAATGGAACAGAACTGAGAGTACAGAAATAAACCAAGTGTCTATGGCCAAATGATTTTCAACAAAGGGGCCAAACCATTCAATGAGGTAGAGTCTTTTCCACAAAATGCGCTGGGACAACTAGATAGCCACACAGAAAAAAATGAAGTTGGACCCTTGACATCATATACGAAAAGTAACTCAAAATGAATCAGAAACTTAAATGTATGAGCTAAAACTATAAAACAGGAGAAAACATAAGAGTAAATACTTCTAAGGCCTCAGATGTGGCAATAGATTCTTAGATATGACACCAAAAGCACGAGCAACAACAACAAAATTTGGAGTTCATCAAAAGTAAAATCTTTTGTCATTAAAAATACATTATCAAGCCCGGTGCAGTGGTGCACGCCCTGTAGTCCTAGCTACTAAGGAGGCTGAGGTGAGAGGATCACTTGAGCCCAGGAGTTTGAGGCAGCAATGAGCTATGACTGTACCTGTGAGCAACCACTGCACTCCAGCCTGGGCAATCCAATGAGAACTTGCCTCTTGAAAAAAAGGCTATTACCAAGAAAATGAAAAAACAACTACAGAATGGGAGATGTGAGAAAATATTTGCAAATCACACATTTGGTATGTGACTGCTACCTAAATTATATAAAGAATTCTTACAACTCAGCAATAAGGCAAAACAACTTAAAAATGTGCCAAGAATTTGAATAAACATGTCTCCAAGGAAAATATATAAATAGCAAATGAACATATGAAAAGATGCTCAACATTATTAATCATGAGGCAAATGCAAATTAAAACCACAATCAGACACTTCCTACTCACTAGAATAACCATAAGCAAAAAGCCAGATAATAAAAAGTATTGACAAGGATGTGGAAAAACTGGAACCCTAATGCACTGCTGGTGGGAGTGTAAAATGGTACAGCTACCTTGGAAAACACTCTGGCAGTTCCTCAAACAGTTAGACATACATTTACCCCATGACCCAGCAATTCCACTCCTAGGCATCTACTCTACGGAAATAAAAACATGTCCACAGACATCGCCAGGATGGTCTTGATCTCCTGACCTCGTGATCTACCCACCTTGGCCTCCCAAAGCGCTGGGATAACAGGCGTGAGCCACCGAGCCTGGCTCAATTGCATTTTTATAAGCAGTCATACGCTGAATAACATTTTAGTCAATAGTGGACCACATACACAAATGTGGTCCCATAAGATTATAATACTGTATTTTTGCTGTACCTTTTCTATGTTTAGATACACAAATACTTAGCACTGTGTTATAATTGCCTACAGTATTCAGGACAGTCACATGCTGTACAGGTTTGTTAGCCTAGGAGCAATGGGCTACACCATCTACCCTGGGTGTGTAGGAGGATAGACCATCTAGGTTTGTGTAAGTACACTCTATGATGTTCCCACAACAATAAAATTGTGTAACAAAAAACAAAAACACATCCACAGACGTTTATAGCAGAAATATTCATACTAGCCAAAAAAGGTGGCAACAATCAAAACGCTCCAAAAGCGGCATATGGATAAACAATACAATATTATTCCGACACGAAAAGGAATGCAGTACTGATACATGCTACAACATGGCTGAACACTGAAAACATTTAGTTAAGTGCAAGAAAGCAGTCACAACAGATCACGTAAATATGATTCCACTAAAATAAAAGGTCCAGAATTGGAAAATCTATAGAGATAGACAGTAGATTAACGGTTGCTTGGTGCCGGGAACCACAGACGACAGTGGGGTGATAGCTAAAGGGTACAGAAAACTACAAAACTCTAAAGAATGTTATCAAAAACAGTCTAAATAAATGAAGACACAGTCCTTGTCCATGAATTACAAGACTATAGTGTTAAGATGTCAATTGTTTCCAATTTGATCTGTAGATTCAACTCAATTCCAATCAAAATCCCAACAAACTATTTTGTAGATATGGACGAAGTGAAATTTAAACCTTACATGGAAAAGTAAAAGAACAGCCAACACAACACTGAAGTACAACCAAGTAGGAAGACACACATTAGTTACTTTCAACACTTACTATAAAGCTACATTAATCCAGACAGCATGGTATTAACAAAAGAATGACAAAGAGATTAATGGAACAGAATAAAAAGTTCACAGACATACCCACAAAATACAGTCACTTGATCTTTGACAAAGGAATGAAGTCAATTCCATGGAGAAAGAAAAGTCTTTTTCAACAAACGGTGGTGAAACAATTAGATGGACATATGCAAAGAAAATGAACCTAAAGACCTTGCACCTTTCACAAAAAATTAACTAAAAACGGATCACAGGCCTATATTTAAGGTGAAAAACTATAAAAATTCTAGAAGTGAAACAGAAAAATCTAGGTGACTTTTGGTTTGGCAATGAGTTTTTACATACAACAGTAAAAATATGATCCATGAGAGAAATAACTGTTTAGTTTTGTACTTTATTAAAATTGAAAACTTTTGCTCTATAAAATCCTGTATGGTGCTGTAACTGTGGATACCCAATACTGTGCATCTGTCAAAACCCATTTAAGTTTACCACACAAAGAATGAGCCTCAACGTATGCAAATTTTGTTTTTAATGTAGGCATTTGAGGTGGGTCGGGAATTCCAGGACAGAATGCAGACTATGACAAAACAACCTAACTTTATTAAAAATGTATGAAACTGGGCCAGGCTCAGCAACTCAAGCCTGTAATCCCAGCACTTTGAGGCTGAGGAGGGCTGATCACTTGAGGTTAGGAGTTCGACACCAGCCTGGCCAACATGGCAAAACTCCATCTCTACTAAAAATACAAAAAATTAGCTGGGCATGGTGGTGCGCGCCTGTAATCCCAGCTTCTGGGGAACCTAAGGCAGGAGAATCGCTTGAACCTGGGAGGCAGAGACCACAGTGAGTCAAGATTGCACCACTGCACTCCAGCCTGGGTGACAGCAAGAATCAGTCTCAAAAAAAAAAGAAAGAAACTAGTTGGACTCAGTGGTTCATGCCTGTAATCCCAGCACTTTGGGAGACAGAGGCGGGAGGATCACTTGAGATCAGGAATTTGAGACCTGCCTGGCCAACATGATGAAACCCCATCGCTACTAAAAATACAAAAAAATAAGCTGGGAATGGTGGTGGGTGCCTAGTCCCAGCTACTCGGGAGGCTGAGGCAGGAGGATCACTTGAGCCCGGGAGGTGGAAGGTTGCAGTGAGGCGAGATCACATCACTGTACTTGGGTGACAAAGCAAAAACCTGGTCTCAAAAAAAAAAAAAACAAACAAAAGTTTGAAACTACCTCCATAAACCAGGATGAGGGAAAAGGTGCTAATCTCAAAAGCTTTGAAAATGTGTAGAATCTATAAAACTAAAGTTACTATATTCTAGTACTATAAACACTTTATTCTAGTTGATAAAGTCATATTCCACAGAAGTACAAGTTAACAATTCTGATGCTCCAGTATGTGTATACCAGAGGCTCTAGAGAAAAATTCCTTCTTTGCTTCTTCCAGCTTCTGGTGGCTGCTGGCATTCCTTGGCTCGCGGCCACATCATTCCTATCTTGAAGGCCAGCATCCTCAAATCTCTGTTTTTTCTTCACATAGCCTTCTCTGTGTGCAATGCCCTCTACCTCTCTCTTATAAAGACATTTGTGATTACATGGAGGGTTTAGGATAATCTTGTCAAGATCCTTAACTTAATCACAACCGCAAAAATCCCTTTCCCAATTATGGTAACATCACAGGTTCCAGGGATTAAGACCTATTATCTTTGGTAAGTATTATTCAGCCTACCACAATAGCTAAAACAATTTTGAAAAAGAAGAATAAGTGAGAGGAATCAGTTTATCTGATTTCGTGACTTATTATATAACTATGGTAAATAAAACTGCATGGTATTAAAGAGACATATATGAATGAAACAAAATAGAAGACCCAGAAACAGACCCACACAAAGGAGCCCAAATTATTTTTAACGAAGGTAGAAGACAATTTATTGGAGGAAAGGCAGCCTTTTCAACAAGTGGTACTATGATAATTAGAAATCCATAGGCCAAAAAAAATCTTAAGGCTCACACCTTATATAAAAATTAAACTCATGGCCAGGCACAGGCACAGTGACTCAAGCCTATAATCCCAACACACTGGGAGGCTGAGGCAAGAGTATCACTTGAGGCCAGGGGTTCAAGACTAGCCTGGACAACACAGTGAAACTCTCTCTCTACAAAAAAATTATAAACTAGCTGGGCATGGTGGCACGTGCCTGTAGTCCCAACTACTCATGAAGCTGAGAAGATCACTTGAGCTCAGGGGTTCAAGGTTGTAATGAGCTACGATTGTGCCACTGCACTCCAGCCTAGGTGACAGAGTAAGACCCCATCTCAAAAAAAAAAAAAAAAAAAAAAAATTAAACTCAAAATGGATCACAAATTCAAACATAAAATGCAAAACTATAAACTTTAAAAAAAAAAAATAAGAAAGCATTCAGGATCTAAGGCTTCTGTGATAGTTAACCGTATGTGTCAAATGGGCTGGGCCACAGTACCCAGATATTTCCATTATTCTGAAAGTTTCTGTGACAGTGATTTTTTTTTTTTGGATGAAATTAACACTTTTAAATGTGGACTGAGAGTAAAGCAGATTGCTCCCCAGAATGTAGGTGGGTCTCATCCAATCAAATGAAGGCCTGAATAGAACAACAGACTGACCTACCTCAAGCAAGAAGAAATTCTGCCACCAGACAGCCTATCCATTTGAAGTGCATCAGCTCTTCCCTGAGTCTCTAACCTGCCCGTCCACCCTGCAAATTCTGGACTTCATGCATCACTTAACGATGGGGATATTTTCTGAGAAATATAACAGTCAATTTCATCTTTGGGCAAACATCACAGAGTGTTCTTACACAAAATGAGATGGTACAGCCTACTATTCACCTAAGTTAGATGGTACAGCCTATTGCTCCTAGGCTACAAACTTGTATAACATATTATTGTACTGAATAATGTAGGCAACTGGAACAAAATGGTATTTGTGTATCTAAACACAGAAATGAACAGTAAGAATACAGTATTATTACCTTCTGGTACTGTCATCACAGATGCAGTCCATCATTGACTGAAATGTCATTATGTGGTACATGACTGTATACACATACATATACCCTTATCAGTTCTATTTCTCTGGAGAAGCCTAATATAGAGTTCTTATACTTGATATAAAAGCATGATCTATAAAAGGAAAAACTGATGAACTGGACTTCAACAAAGTTAAAACTAGTTCTTAGACTTAACACAAAACCATGATTCCACACAAGGAAAAACCAATAACCAAGACTTAATCAAAGTTAAAAACTTGTGCTCTGCAAAGACACTGTTAAAAGGATGAAAAGGCAAGCTACATGCTGGGAGAAAATATCGGCAAACCATATATTTGGCAAATGGCCAGAATCTAAACTATGTACCAAAAAAAAAAAAAAAAGCTATCAAAATTCCACAGTAAAAAAAAATCCAATTAGAAAATGGGCAAAAGACATGCAGAAACATTTCAATGAAGAGGATTTACCAATGGCAAATAAACACATGAGAACATATTCAACGTCAGTAGCCATTAGAGAAATGTACAACAAAATCAAAATGAGACATCATTACTCACCTATCAGAATGGCTAAAATAAAAAAATAGTGACAACACCAAATGCTGGTGAGCACACAGAGGAACCGGATACTCATACATTGCTGGTGGGAATTTAAAATGATACAGTCACTCTGTAAAAACACTTGGATTATTTCCTAAAAACTAACCATGCAACTACTTTATGAACAGCAATTATACTTGTGGGCATTTACCCCCAAAGAAATGAAAAGTTATATACACATAAAAACCTGTACAGAAACGTTTATAGCAGTTTTGTTTGCAACAGCCAAAAACTGGAAACAACCTAGACATTCTTTTATGGATAAATGGTTAAATAAACTATGCTACATTCATAGCATAGAACACTACTCAGCAACAAAAAGAACAAACTACTGATAACACACAGCAGCCTGGACAAATCTACAGAGTTATGCTGAATGAAAGGCCAATCTCCAAAGGTATGGATTCCATTTATATAAAATTCTTCAAATGACAAAATTATAGCAATGGAAAACAGATGAGTGGTGATCAGGGTTAAGGAGAGTTAAGGTGGGAGGGAATTGGTTATGGTTATAAAAGGGCAACATACGGGATTCCTGTGGTGATGGAAATGCTCAGCATATTAACTGTACCAACATGAAACCCCTGATCGTGACATTACAGTATAGTTTTGCCAGATGTTACCATTAAAAGTAACCGGATAGAGGGTACAAGAGACCTGTCCAAATTATTATTATTTTGAGACAGGGTCTCACTCTGTTGCCCAAGCTGGAGTGCAACAGTGCAATCTCAGGTCACTGCAACCTCTGCCTCCTGGGCTCCAATGATCCTCCCACCTAAGCCTCCCAAGTAGCCAGGACTACAGGCACATGCCACCACACCCAATTAATTTTTGTATTTTTTGTGGAGACGGTTTTGCCATGTTTCCCAATTTAGTTTCAAACTCCTGGGCCCAGGTGATCCTCCCACCTCGGCCTCTCAAAAGTGCTGGGATTACAAGCATGTGCCACCATGCCCGGCCTCCAAATTATTTCTTACAACTGCTTATGAATCTACAATTATCTCAAAATGAAAAGTTTAATTAAAGAAGACTGATCAGTAGTGATATAAGTCAGAAAAATGAAAACCTCCTAAGAAAGACATAGGAGCTGAGGGTGTGGATACTGACAGGGAAGGGGCTCGAGACTGGTTACAGAGTGTATACATAAGTAAAAATTCATCAAGTCATACACTTAAATTAGTAATATTTACACCCTTGCTGTGCCTGAATAAAAAATTATTTAAATTTGGCATCTGATTATTAATCTTGTTGGCTGTGATAATTGTATTAATTATGTATAAAATTTTGTGGTGTTTTTTGGTTTTTGTTTTTTAGAGATGAGGTCTCACTATATCACTCAGGCTGGTCCCAAACTCCTGGCCTCAAGTGATCCTCCCACCTCAGCCTCCTGAATAGCTGGAACTACAGGCACACACTAAAATTCTTTTAACCACCTTGTAAATGTATCAACAATGAAACCATGAGTATCTTTAGCAGAAACAGTTTGGGTGGTGTGGTGGAGCCAGAAACCACACTGGAAAGGTTACCAAGTGAGTGGGAAATGAGGAAGTGCAGAAAAGCAAATACATATCAGTCTTTCTGGGGGTCGCCAATAAAGGTAAAGGAAGATAAAAGATGCTCTGAGGGGAAGGTGGAGTTGAAGAAGAGCTTTACTAAGATGAGAAAAACATGAGCAAATGTAAATGCTGAAAACAGTTGACAAACAACAAGTTTAAAACCATATGAGCACAATACTATAATCTTTGGCATAAGGTGTGTGAAATGTGGGAAGAGTGAATATGAAGAGAATGCTCTTTGACTGCACAGGAAACACTTGTATTGTACTGGGGGAAAAAAGGACTACTGATACAAGTGTATTTATAGATCTGATGGTGGAAATAATAACAGAAGTAACAACAATAATAATAGCAGCTATATTTTATGGCATACTTATAGTCAGTCTCCAAGGAGGCTCCTCAATGATCCTCAAATCCTGATATGCACACCCCTGTACAGTCTCCTCCCACACAGAACAGGGCTGAACTGCACAATCAATAGGATATGACAGTGAGCAATTTCAAAGATGAGGACTAAAGGACAGTGCAGTGTCTACCACGTTCTCTCTGCTCCATCTGAAGAAAACTAGAAACAACACACAAGCAGTTATGAAGAGGCCCAACCAGTCCCACATGAGTGAGCCATCTTCAGAAGCAGCCCCTCCAGCCCCAACCTCAGGAGACACCCCTAGCCTTCAGAATCACCCAATTAAGCTGCTTCTGATTTAGTGACTCACAGGAGCCAAGTGGTAATGTTTACTATTTTAAGCCACTTGAATTGGGGGTAGTTTATTAAACATCAATAGATACATAATGCATGTATTATGTGCCTCAAGAACACTGTGACTCCCATTTTTAAATGAAGAAACTAAAACACAGAGAGGTTCAGTAATTTTCCCCAATTATCACACAGCTGGCAAGTGATATAGAACCAGATTCCAATCTAAAGCCAGTACTATGAACCACGTGCTCCCCAAAGCTGAAGTAGTTTCCATCCCATGGCTTTATTTGCTGTAAAGTGGAAGGCAAGGTTATCTTCTCATGAAAGCAGGGGAAAGTAAGTGAATCAGAGAACTAAGGAAAATGGAGAAGGTCTGAAACAGCTGCCATGGAGAGTTAGGAAGAGGGCTGACTGGAGAAATCTAATAGGATTTCCAAACAGTGTTAAGGCCCCAAGAGAGGTTAGGAGCCATGGAACTCCAGGGCAGTGAACTTAAGATAACTGTAATGAAAAAAACATAGGATTGCATGTGTACATAAATACAAAATGTAATCTGAAGTGTGAAATTGTGGTGATGGCTGGATGGAATCCTGCGTCTTTCCTAACGCCCATTAGTTCCGTGAGGAGCTATATATAGAAAAATTCCAGGAAAGACTATATATTCTATGTCAGAGTATCACATAAAGACTGAACAAAAACTTACTAAGACACACGATGATAAACTGACAGAGCTACTTCACGTAGCTTCCTTGATCTCCAACACTAGAAGTTTTTCTAGAGTCTTCCCTTTTTCCTATTTCCACTCCAAAATGTCACAAGAAAAATTACAACCTACAGAAAGAATATACTTCCATAACGATCAGACCACACCTAAGGGCACACCTCACAATTATTCACAGACTTGATGAATAATCTTACAACAGAACTTCAGGCCAAAAACTCATTAATTTTTAAATTTACTTAAAGTTACACTTTCCAAAATATATTCAAGTTTCAATTTCATGTACGTACTTTTAAAATGTCTTCACTCGAGAAACAAAATGACATAGATCTAATCTCAAAAGAAAGGTTTAAAAAGAAAAACAAAAAGCCAGGTACAGTGGCACACACCTGTAATCCCAGCTCTCTGGGAGTCCAAGACAGAAGGATCACTTGAGCCAGGAAGTGACCAGGTTGGGCAACATAGTGTGACCCTGTCTCTAAAAAAAAAATTTTTTTTTAATTAGCTGGGTGTGGCAGCACACACCTGTAGTGCCAGCTACTGGGGAAGCTGAGGTGAGAAGATCGCTTGAGCCCAGGAGGTCGAGGCTGCAGTGACCCATGACTGTTCCACTGCATTACAGCCTGGGCGACAGAGCAAGACCTTGTCTTTAAGAAAAAAAAAAAAAAAAAAAACGAACCAGGAACACAGAAAAATTTTTCCAGGCTAATATTCAGTGAAATCAACTGTGGATACTTAGACACTTAAGACAAAAGTGAGCAGTTAATATTCCAATGACATCTTTCCTCAGATAACCAATTATTACCTGAAGACTTCTTGGAAACAAGTCAAAATGGGTACAGGTAGAAAACAGTAAAAATTTTTTCTATTAGAAGAAATATCATCACTGAGTAAATTAAGTAAATTCCCTCTGCCTTATACATAATCAATAGAGAAAAGGGAAAAAGAAGTTTCCACACTTAAAGTAGATCTAGTCCTGTTATGGTATAAGAATAATTATGAAAACCAAAAAGTGACCCTTTATGAACTCCACAAGTTATTTCACATATTTTCTAGATCTTTAAATCAGGATAGAACCCATGTACTCTGAAAATACAAAGCAAAACAAGTCTTAACTCTTATAAATATTTCAATTAAAAGAAAAACTATAATATTTTCACTAGGGTGGTACAAGTGTTTCCTCATTCTATTTTTAATCTTACCCTTATCTGTTCAGTGGAGCTGCTGCTAAGTTCATCACCAGATTCAGAATCCTGATGTATTCTTTCAGAGCCTTCTCCTGCGGAATCACAAGATTGTTCCTGGGAGAAGCTAGTTTTCTCTACATCCAAGAACTCTGGACCGGGAAAATGACCAAATAAGCGTGTCCTATTCTGGCTGGAAACTTTAGGAGAATGTGAGTCATTGTTAAACTTTCCGTTATTATGGGTCAGGTCCAGGCTTAGGTTGACAGTATGACCTGGATTATAACTGGGTCCAAAATTCTGATTGGCATCACGAGTAAGACCTGTTCCTTGAACAGACGACGACGGCTTTCCGAAACTTGAAAGCTCAGGCAATTTGTTCACATTTTCTGTTGATCTCTGAAGATGCAAACTCTGCATTATTTTCGTGGAGTTATTTGGTAGACCAGCTACCTGCTTAACAGGTGGCATTAGAGCTTTGCGCGTGACCTCTTTCACATACTGGGCTGGCACATAAAACGCTTTGGAGTTTTCATCCGGCTTGACTTGCCACCAGTCATCATTGGTCTTTTTCACCAAGATGTACCGCTCCCCTTGTTTTATCACAATCTTTCTATCCTTTGCTTCATATTCATAATCATATTCCACCTCAATATACACTTGTCCTGGAATAATCTTCCCACTTCTGTCAGCCATTTTCATTCAATAATATTCACCTCTCAAAAAGGATGTTATACCACATTATGGCTTTATGACTTGTTGGATGAATATAGCTGTTTTATTTAAATGGAGGAAGAGAATGAAGAAAAAAGTTAATGCAATCTGGATTTGGTACTTACTCACAAGCATCATACAGTATAGGCCATTTAAAGAACATTACTTCAAATCTCAAACCCCAAAAAGCAAACATGTGACTAATATCATATGCACTGCCACATTAAAAACACTTTCATTCTAACTGTAATCTACATTTTTCAGTCACTTATGACCAAAACAAAAGCCAATAACTGGAACAGTAAATATACACTAATTAGGCAGACACAAGAGTTGAGAAAAACTTTCCTTCCTTTCATGACTCCCTCAAACCTCCTTCACCTTCTTAGAAAAGTTCACTAATAACAACTAATATGCATTTACTTTCATTTCTATACCAATTCCAAAATATTTTAGTACCTCCTAGAACACAGCATTATGGGTTTAAATGATCACTGCATCCTCATATCACTACAGCATGAGCCAGTTCCCACCTGTTGGGGATGAATTGTGTTCCCCCAAAAGATAGTTCAAGTTCTAACCCCAGGATCTGTGACTTTATTTGTAAAGAGGGTCTTTGCAGATGTAACCAAGTTAAGACAAGGTCATACTTGATTAGGGTGGGCCCCAAAATCCAATGACTGGTGCCTTTATAAGGAGAGGGAGATTAAGGGCACAGTGGTTTACACCTGTAATCCCAACACTTTGGGAGGCTGAGGCAGGTGGACGGCTTGAGCCCAGGAGTTTGAGACCAGCCTGGCCAACATGGCGAAACCCTGCCTCTACATGAATTACAAAAATTAGCTGGGTGTGATGTCATGCACCTATAGTCCCAGCTACTTGGGAAGCCGAGGTGGAAGGATCTCCTGGGCCCAGGAGTTTGAGGTTGTGGTGGGCCAAGATCCCGCCACTGCACTCCAACCTGGGTGACAGAGTGAGACTTTGTCTCAAAATAAAAAAGAAAAAAAGGAGAAGGAGATTTACAGAGAGAAAAGCTACAGAGGGAGAAGACCATCTGAAGAGAAAGGCAGAAACTGGAGTGGAGTGAAGCAGCTAAAAGCCAAGGAACACCAAGGACTGCTGGCAACCAGCAGCAGCCAGGCAGGGGTGAGGAAAGCAGGATTCTCCCCCCGAGCCTTCCGAGGGAGCATGGCCCTGCCAAAACTGATTTTGGACTTCTAGCCTCTAGACCAGTGAGAGAATAAAAATACATGTCTGCTGTTTAAGCACCCCAGTTTGTAGTATTTGTTACAGCAGCCCTAGGAAACTAATACATTCAACCCAATGCTCAAGGATCCTAAGGCAAACTGAGATTTACCAAAAATGTGTAAACCCAAGGTTCCATAACAATCTACTAATTTTCTATAGCGAACAAGTACTGAGCATATTATTGTACACTACAGGTGTAGTAACCATCATTCTCCTGAGGATAACAATCTTCTCTATGACGAAAAGCCTATAAGGCCAGGTGGTCAGTCAGTCACTGATACAATTGTAGTAACTGAAATTTACTTTCTAGACAAACTACTTGACTAATAAATTTAATACAATACAGTTTTAAAAACTAAAAAATTACCTTAGAACAAGGAGATGTACACCAGTATCAATTTAAATCTGTAAAAAAAAAAAAAAAAAAAAAAGTTCATTAACTCAAACCAAGATCGCTGAAGTAAGACTAAGAATATAATGCTGCTTACATTTTTAAAAGCAAAACTTTTTTTATAACAGCCATAAGGAACCAGGAAAGTTTTATACATCAAGATTGTGGTCAGCACCACCCTCCAAACACATGCAAACACAACCACCAACAGCCACTGAGGTTGGCTTTACCACTGCCCTCTCCCACTGTACTTCCATACTGTCTCAATTTCATTTTTTCCCTTATTTTTCATTCTGACAAGCATCTTTCTAAACTTCTGATCATATAAGAAACAACTCTTCTACTATAAAACTGTTAAGATGAAAGAACTGTTTTTCAAGTGTATGTATTGAATGGGTAAAGAGAATAAAAACATATGGTAAAAGTTATTAGGTGTCCTAACACATTTGTCCCCTGATTACTTTCTAATTATTTTATTTTTTTATCTTAATTAATTTATTTTTTGAGACAAGAGTCTCTGTTACACAGGCTGGAGTGCAGTGGCACGATCTTGGCTCACTGCAGGCTCCGCCTCCCGGGTTCGAGCAATTCTTCTGCCTCAACCTCCCAAGTAGCTGGGATTACAGGTATGAGCCACCATGCCTAGCTAATTTTTGCATTTTTATGAGAGATGGGGTTTCACCATGTTGGCCAGGCTGGTCTCAAACTCCAGGTGATCGGCCTGCCTCAGCCTCCCAAAGTGCTGGGATTATAGGCATGAGCCACCGCACCCAGCTATTTATTTTTGAGACACAATCTCACCCTGTCACAGAGGCTGGAGTGCAGCCGTACAATCGTGGGTCACTGCAACCCCCACCTCCTGGGCTCAAGTAATTTTCCCACCTCAGCCTCCTGAGTATCGGAACTGCAGTTGCACACCACCACACCCTACTAATTTTTGTATTTTTTTAAAGATGAGGTTCCACCATGTTGCCCAGGTTGGTCTTAAACTCCTGGGCTCATGTGATCCACCCACCTCTGCCTCTCAAAGTACTGGGATTACAGGCGCGACCACACCCAGCCTACTTACTAATATTAAATAGGGTAAAATACCTTAACAATGGAGAGATGTGGTGGCACAAGCTTAACCAAATGATCAAACAGCACTAATGCGAGCTGACAAGATATGCCTCCTATGTGATGCAATAAAACATATACAATGCCACCTACATTATATTCTTGTCAAAAGCATGTTTCACCTTAAGCAATTACTAGAAAACAATCAAACAAATCCAGAATGTCAGACATTCTATTAGACAACAGACCTGAGCTCTTTGAAAAAGTACTATCAATGGAGGGGGATTCTTCCAGATTAAAAAAGACTATTGATACATAATAACCAAATCTACTTGGTGGTCCAATAAACACCTCAAACTTATCACATCCAAAATGAATTCCCATCTCTACCCTACCTGAGCTATGCCAAATATGCTCACCCCATGGTATCTCCCATCACAGTAAACAGGAATTCTGACCTTTCAGATGCTCAGTTGTTACTGTCATGCATTACCAGAACACTAGTCACTATGTGCTTTGATCCTTTACCTATACAAAATTTTCACAACTTTTCAAAATTTTACACTGAACTGCTTATCCTTAGGTGATTTTTTCCCAGGAAAGTAATAAAATAACTTAAGAAATATCTTTGAAGATGCAGAGATGAGTGAGGGAATAGGCAGCTACTTTTCAAAAGGTTACAGCAGCTCGTACATACTATAGTTAGACATTTATCCGTAAGAATGGAGAAAAGAAGGATGAAGAATAACAAGTGAGCTGTATGGTTTCACACTAGTGGGAGAGGAACTGTGGGGCTGGGGAACAATGGGTTAAAGGTTAGTCCACATTCAATCTCTTTCACTGCCAGGCTTTATGACTATCCCTTCCCCAGTGACTACAAAGGTAAGTATGAAGGAGGAGTTAGGGAGAAAGATAAGGAAGTCAGTTTCACTGTGTTCAACATGAGACATCCAATCCAGAGTTTTAGTTAAAGGTAATGAGAAGTAGGAGGGCAAAAGAGATGGAGAAGTGGTCAAAAGGTATCTCTACAGAAAAGGTGGTTAGATACCAAGGCAAGTAAAACGAGCAAGAATGGACACAATGGGATAAAAAGTAAGAGCTGAGATAGATTTCTAGTCAATACTGGGGTGAAGGGTGGGGAAACAGGTTGGGAAGCTCCAAGAGAAACTATTAAAATTATAAACATGCAGAAAGCCACATAGCAGGAACTACATGTTACAATCCAAGGTATAGGAAAAGCCACATAAAAATGAAAGAAAAAAACTTATTATAAATTATTGATTCAGAAAGAATGAAAATATTAACCCCTTGTTAGACGTATAGTTTACAAATATTTTCTCCCATTATATAGGTCGTCTCTTCATTCTGTTGACTGTTTCCCTTGCCACACAGAAGCATCTCCGTTTGATGTAATCCCATGTGTCAGCATACACTGAGCTCCACAGAAACAACACCAGGGCAAGTGTGAGCCAGAGAGGCACTGAGCAGCTCTATGCCTTGCTGAGGAAAAATAACTGAATATGGGCAAAAATCCAAAGAAGTCAAGAGACAAAATGTCATCATACACATTCTTTGTGCAAACTTGCCAGGAGGAGCACAAGCAGCAGCACCCAGATGCTTCAGTCAGCGTCTAAGGGTCTTCTAAGAAGTGCTCAAAGAGGTGGAAAACCATGTTTGCTCAAGAGAAGCGAAAATGTGAAGACAGGGAAAGACAAACCTGGCCCATTATGAAAGAGAAATGAAAACCTACATCCCTCCTAAAGGGAAAACAAAATAGAAGTTCAAGGATCCCAATACACCCAAGGGGCCTACTTTGTTTGGTCTTTTTCTTGTTCCTTTCTGAGTATGGGCCAAAAATCAAAGGTAAACATCCTGGCCTATCCACTGGATATATTGCAAAGAAACTGGGAGAGATGCAGATGACATTGCTGCAGAGGACAAGCAACCTTACGGAAAGATGGTTGTGAAGCTGAAGGAGAAATACAAGAAGGATATTGCTGCATACCAAGCTAAAGGAAAGCCTGATGCGAAAAGAAACAGGAGTCATCAAGGCTGGAATAAAAAAGCAAGAAAAAGAACGAAGATGAGGAAAATGAAGAGAATGAGGAAGAGCAGGAAAATAAAGATAAACATGATGATGACAAATCAGTTGGTTCTAGCAGGATTTTTTTTTTTTTTTGGAAGAAAAAATCGAAATGTAAGGCTGTATATTTTTGTTTTCGAAGTGTACAGTGTCCTTTTTTGTACAGTTAATACACTACCAAACATGTCTTTAGATAGTCCTGTCCTGGCGGTATTTTCAATAGCCACTAACCTTCTTGGTATAGTATGAGGGTTATAAAATGGCATGGAAATTTAAAGGTACTTGGTGCACAGCACAAATCAGTTACATATGGGGATGATAGTTTCATCTTCAGTTGTTGTCTCTATGCAGTTTACATGAAATAATTGTTCTGTTAACTAAACTAAATACCACTCTGTAACTGCAAAAACAAAAAGCTGCAGCTGTTTTGTTAAAATTCTGAATGCTTCTAATACAATTTTTTATTATGAAAATAACAATAATGCCATTTGCTATTTTAGCTTTCGTTGCCTGTGCTTTAGAGGTCATACTCAAAAGTCCTTGCCCAGACTGATGTCATGAAGCATTTCCCCTATGTTTTCTTTCTATAGTAGGTTCACAGTTTTAGGTTTTATATTTAATTCTCTAATCCCACTTTGAGATGATTGTTCTATATGGTGAGAAACAAGGTTCTAGTTTCATTCCTCTACATGTCACTATACATCTGACAAGGGGCTAACATTCAAAAAGGATAAGGAATCAAATAACTCAATAGCACAAAAATGATAATAATAATAATCCAATTAAACAATGGGCAAAAGCCCTGAATAGATGTTCTTCAAAAGAAGACACACAGTCAAAAAGTGTAAGAAAAAAATGCTCAACATCACTAATCAGGAAAATGCAAATCAAAACCACAATGAGAAAGCACTTCACCCCAGTTAGAATGGCTAGTATCAAAAAAGGCAAAAGATAAGCTGGTGAGAATGTGGAGAAAGGGGAACCTTTACATACTGTTGGTGTTAATGAAAATTAGTACAGCCATAAAGGAAAACAATATAGAGGCTCCCCAAAACATTAAAAATGGAACTACTATATGATCCACCAATTCCACTACTGGGCATATATCCTAAGGAAATGAAATCAGTATGTGAAGAGATATCTGCACTCCCATGTTTACTGCAGCAATACTTGAAATAGGCAAGATATAGAATTAATCTAACTGTCCATCAAAGGACAAATATGTATATACATACACACATACACACAATGGGATACTACTCAGCCATAAAAAAGAAGACAATCCTGCCATTTGCAACAACAGGAATGAACCCAGTGGACATTATGTTAAATGAAATAAGCAAGGCACAGAAAGACAAACACGACATGGTCTCACTCATATGTGGAATCTAAAAAAATTGATCTCATAGAAGCTGAGGCTGGGCGCAGTGGCTCATGCCTGTAATCCCAGCACTTTGGGAAACGGGGGTGGGTGGATCACCTAAGGTCGAGAGTTCGAGACCAGCCTGACCAACATGGAGAAACTCCGTCCCTACTTAAAATACAAAATTAGCCAGGCGTGGTGGCGCATGCCTGTAATCTCAGCTACTTGGGAGGCTGAGGCAGGAGAACTGCTTGAATCCAGGAGGCAGAGGTTGTGGTGAGTCAAGATCGCGCCATTGCACTCCAGGCTGGGCAACAACAACAAAACTCCATCTCAAAAAAAAAAAAAAAAAAGAAGAAGAAGAAGAAATTAAGAATAAAATGGTGGTAACCAGAGGCTAAGGGCCTAGGGGAGAAACGCTGAGATGGTTAGTCAAAGGACACATAATTATAGTCAAATAGGAGGAATAAATTTCAAGAGACCTATTGTACAGCAAGGTGACTACAGTAAATGACAATATACTGTATTCTTGAAAACTGTAGAGAGTGGATGTGTGCTCTCACCACTAAAATGATAACTATGTGAGGTAATGCATTTGTTAATTAGCTAAATTTAGCCATTCCACTATGTATATATACTTCAAAACATTATATTGCACACAATAAAAAATATAGTGTTATCAATTTTTTAAAAATGTGCTGAGAATGTGGAAATGGAATCATGAAAATTTACGTTTAAAAAGATGAAACTTAAACTTCACGGAAAGGACAAAAATCAGGTAAATTCTCTGAAAAAATTAAAATGATTATGGGGTAACACTAAAAATTTAGACCTAGGTAAAAGTACCTGCAAATGGGTGAATAATTTATGCTATTTTTACTTAAAAACATAAGCTGTATTAAAAGAAAGATTTACAGTTTTAATTTGGGGTTGTTTCTTCCTCTGTTCCCCAGACCTATAGATTCTGTTCTTTAGAGAAAGTTGAACGCTGTTTATCCTGTTACTATAAAGTATTTTGGTTAAAAGTTTGCTCAATCAAATACAACGCTGTCCAAGGACAACACTCCTGGAACTGAAATGTATTCTATACTATACTCGTCACCACACGCCTCCATCCATATTCATCCCACACACTTACAACTAAGTACCCAACTCCCAATATATACAAGGTCTGCATATCTGCTGCCTGCTACACCCTGATGCTGTTCTTAGCATTCTCAAAAACGCCCATACAAACTTTTCACGCCTCTTACCAGTCTTCCTCCTCCCTTTCCAGCCACTTTTTCCTCATGTTTCAACAACCACCCCATGCACACACACACACGCCTGCTTATATATTTTACTTCTCTGTCCCCAAGTCAGTTTCAAATTTCCTATCATGCTATTTTATAATCTAAAAGCCTTCTCCTTTCGATCTGCCAATTTTTAAAATTTTCTTCCCATTTAAACTACCAAGAAGCCTATCAAAAATCATACAGTTCAGCAAATGTTGTCTTCCTCCCCCAGGACATCTGTTTCAACCAACCAATCTGTTTAAGAGGTATATCAAAAAAAGTAAACAGATAAACAAAACGTTAAAGAAACATAATGTATCTTTTTTTTTTAGAGATGGAGTCTCGCTCTGTCGCTCAGGCTGGAGTGCAGCGGCGCCATCTCAGCTCACTGCAATCTCCGCCTCCTAGGTTCAAGCGATTCTCCTGCCTCAGCCTCTCGAGCAGCTGGGACTACAGGCACCCACCACCATGCCTGGCTAACTTCTGTAGTTTTAGTAGAGACAGGGGTTCACCATGTTGGTCAGGCTGGTCTGGAACTCCTGACCTTGTTATCCGCCCACCTCGGCCTCTCAAAGTGCTGGGATTACAGGTGTGAGCCACCACGCCCAGCCGAAACATAATGTATCTTAATTAATGAGCTTACAATTTAAGTTCAGTCCAGATATGTATAACCTATTTAGCAATGCTAATACTGTGAACTATAAAATGTTAATATAGCTTCAAACACATAAAATATTAAGAAACTTTACCAGTTTAAACACTGAACTTGGCATCAAATCCTCTGAGTAATTTTTAAAGTACTTGTTTAAAATTAATAATCCCTAACCAGGACCCTACTACAGAAATCAATTAATCTTGAGCACAACAAAAAAGTAAAGAACAATTCCAGCATTAAGTTCCAGCAGAAGAAATCATTCCATCAAACACTTCTGTTAGTTGTACACGTAACAAAAATCACAGGCCATTATTAGGCACTTCAGGTTTTTTTCTTAATGAATGATCCCTGTTTTCTTTAAAAAAAAAAAAAAAAAAAAAGGACTGGGCACACAGGCTCACACCTTTGGGAGGCTAATGTGGGAGAATCCTTTGAGGCCAGGAGTTTGAGACCAGCCTGGGCAACATAGTGAGACCATGCCTCTACAAAAAATGTTTAAAATAAGAAAAAACAGATGCAGAATATAAGACATTTCTCATCTGAATTTAGGTAGGCTATCAAAGAAGACAAGGAAAGTATAATGATTTACATTATAAACCATTCTGGCCATAAATAAATAGCAAAAACAGAAACAGCAAAAAGGATAGAAGAAATAATCAGGCTGGGTGTGGTGCTCACACCTGTAATCCCAACACTTTGGGAGGTCGAGGCCGGTGGATCACTTGAGGCCAGGAGTCCAAGACCAGCCTGGCCAACATAGTGAAACCCTGTCTCTACTAAAAGTACAAAAAAAAAAAAAAAAAAAAATAGCTGGGCTTGGTGGCACACACCTGTAATCCCAGCTACTGGGGAGGATGAGGCATGAGAATCCCTTGAACCTGGGAGGCGGAGGTTACAATGAGCCCACATCGAGCCACTGCACTCCAGCCTAGGCAACAGAGCGATAGAGGGAGACTCTGTTTCAAAAAAAAAAAAAAAAGGGAAATAATTGGGTAACTGGAAAGCAGGCAGAAATACAATCAAGTGTAAACTGGTAAAGCAAATTCAAAACCAAAATTTAAATCTGAAACAAAAATTAGGAAACAACAGCAGAAGCATCTAAGGAAGCAAGCAAGTTTTAACTAAAATGACATTTGCATTGGGTATGTTTAAAAGATGTGTGCCATGAAGTCTTAGAAATAAGGTGGACTTAATGACTTTTTCTTGATTGTTATAAAAATGTAGAGAATGTTATAAGAATTATAAAATGATTGTTATAAAAGTGTAGAAAATATTCCACTTCAGGCCAGGCATGGTGACTCACACCTATAATCCCAGCACTTTGGGAGGCCAAAGCAAGAGGACTGCTTGAGGACAGGAGTTTAAGCCCAGCCTGGGAAACATAGGAAGACACTTCCTCTACTTAAAATTTTAAAATTTTTAAAAAAGAAAAAAACTCCACTATCATTACCCAAAATCTACTCAATATTAAAAAATAATTTTAATACAAAAAAAAGAAAGAAAATATTCCAATTCAAAAAGGAAGAAATATGACCTTTAGTTTGGCAATGAGTTTTTCCATACTCCAAATTTATGATCCTTCAAAGAAAAAATTAAGCTAGTATTCTATTAAAGTTAACAATTTGTCCTCTGTGAAAGACACTGTTAAAAGAATAAAAACACTAAGAGAAAATATTTGCAAAATACAAGTCTGATTACAGACTTGCATGCAAAATACACAAATAATTCTAAAAACTCAATAAGACCAACTACACTTTTAAAATGAGCTAAAGATCTGAACAGATACCTCACTAAAAAAAAAATTATATATATACACACACATACACACCCACATACGCACGCACAGATGGCAAATAAGCACTTAAAAAACTGCTCAACATCATATCGTTATGGAACTGCAAATTAAAACTACAATGAGATACCACCACACTCCTATTAGAATGGCTAACATCCAAAAACTAACAATACCAAATACTGGCGAGGATGTAAAACAGGAATTCTCATTCTTTGCTGGTGGTAATGCAAAATGATACAGCCATTTTGGAAGACAGTTTAGCAGTTTCTTACACAGTTAAACATGCCCTTACCATAGGATCTAGCTATCTCATTCCTAGGTATTTACCCAAACGAGTAGAAATCTTATGTCCACAAAAAGTCCCGCATGTAAATGTGTATAGTAGCTTTATTCATAATTGCTCCAAACAGGAACAACCAAGATGTCCTTCAACAGGAGAAAGGATAAACGAGCCGTGAGACATCCATGTAATGGACTATTATTCAGTGATAAAAAGAAATGAGGGCTGGGTGCAGTGGCTTATGCCTATAATTCCAGCACTTGGGGGCCTAAGGCAGGCGGCTCACTTGAGTCCAGGAGTTCAAGACCTGCCTGGACAAGAAAGAAAGACCCCCATCTCCACAAAAAAAGTAGAAAAAATATTAGCCAGGTACAATGGCACACATCTATAGTCCCAGCTACTTGGGAGGCTGAGGTGGGAGGATTACTTGATCCCCGGAAGTTGAGGCTGCAGTGAGTCATAATCATATCACTACACTCTAGCCTGGACAACAGAGCAAGACCCTGTATTTAAAAAAAAAGAAAAAGAAAACAAAACAAAACAAAAAAGAAACGAGTTATCAAACCATGAAAATATGTATCTTAAACATATGTTGCTAATGAAAGAAAGCCAGTATGAAAAAGCCACAGAATGATTTCAATTTACAGCATTCTGGAAGTCAAAACCGTAGACAGTGAGTGCTGGAGTAGAAGGGGACACAGAATTCCATAGGTGAAGCACAGACGATGCTTTTAAGTCAAACCTATTTTGTATACAGTAATACAATAATGGTGGATATATGACATTATGCGTTTGTCAAAACCCATTGGTCTTTGCAATGAAAAGCGTGAACTTCAAAGTATGCAAATTTAAAAATATCATTGCGCTGGGGCAAGATTCCAGGATGGAAAGCAGATGTGACAAGAATCTAATAGTATTACAAACACATGAAACAACCTCACTGAACAGAGTGGGGGGAAAATGCTGACGTAAGTTACTTTGGAAATCAGTGGAGTCTCTAAGAATATGGGCAGAAGGGGCTGGGGGTGGTTACACCCATAATCCCAGCACTTTGGGAGGCCAAGGCAGGAGGATGACTTAAGACCGGAAGTTTGACACCAGGCTGGGCAACACAGTAAGGTGTGTCTCTACCAAAAATTTAAAGATAAATAATTTTTTTTATTTGCAAAAGGAAAAATAGGCAAAAGGAACTGCACAAAAGTTGATAAAGTTCTTTCCCCAGGAGTGCAAGTTAAATATCTTGATACTGCTATACATGTATACTGGAATAAAACAAGTAACTCAATGGTGGATAGCAGGTATCAGGTTTCTCAATGTTGGAGTGAAAATTTACAGATAAGCAAGAGGAGGCTAGAATGATCCAACGGATTAGACTTGGAGACATCAGTAGGAACTCATTTTTAGTTTACCACAGATATATAAGTGATCATATACAGAAATATTACAGAAATATTACAGATGTGTATCTACACTGCTTGATATTATACACACATATTTCCTGGCTGTCAATAAAAATGACAAGCTAGCAGTAACAAACACACCTAGCACTCAGCTGTGGCTTCTTGCATCATTCTCCCAATAAAAGGACCAGAGGTCTTCGGAGAAATGGCGGATTCTAGCAAAGGGGCAAGAACTATGCAAGATGGGCAGGTACAAGGCATCCAGTAGTGCCATAATGACTTTCCCACAAACTAGATTTTAAATACTTGATTTAAATGCTTATTACTAGGCAATTGTGTTCTGAACCTAAAACTCAATTTAAAATTAATGCCATGCATATCTAGCTCATATTCATAATAACATCTTACATTATGCTGCCCCATGTTTAAATAATTTAAACAACTTACAAATGCATTTCTTTTGTTCTTTACCTTTAAACACTGTGTTTACAGCAAATCACAATGCCTGTTTTTCTCATCAAAACATAAATTACAATTATTCAAGAAGTAGTAGGGTTCTCCATTATTGAATGGTTATTATATCTTCAAATATTCCAGCTCTTTTTTTTTTTTTTTTTTTTTTTTTTTTTTGGAGAGGCAGGATCCTGCTCTGTCAACAAGGTCAAAGTGCAGTGGTGCCATCATAATTCACCATAGCCTCGACCTCTGTGTCTCAGGCAATCTTCCAGCTCAGCCTCCAGAGTAGCTAGGACCACAGGTGCATGCCACCATGCCCAGCTAAATTTCTAATTTTTCTGGAGAGACAGGATGTCAGTATTTTGCCCAGGCTGGTCTGGCACTCCTGGCCTCAACCAATGCTCCCACCTCAGCTTCCCACAGTGCTGGAATTACAGGCATGAGCCACTGCGCCCAGCCTCAAACTTATTTTCAAATGATCTCCTATACACGGAGATGTAAATGCTGACTCAGATATACAGCAAAGTAGAAAGTGAGGACCCGCCGTATTTTTTTTTTTTAAATTCACCAGCATGGGCAAACTAGTGAGACCCTATCTTTACAAAAAAATTTAATAAAAAATTAGCTGGGCATGGTGGTGCAGGCTTGTAGTCCCAGCTACTCAGGAGACTGAAGTGGGAGGATCACTCAAGCCCAGGAGTTCGATAGAGGCAGAAATGAGCTGTTCGTGCACTCCAGCCGGGATGACATAACAAGACCCTGTCTCAAAAAAAATTCACAAACTCAACACTTTATATTAAACAGCCCCGACCAAGCCCTTTCTGATCAAAAGACACCAAAGATTAAGCTGTGTTTTCATCCCTTCACATCTACTTGCACACACTAAGAGAGTGTTAATGTAACAATGAAAGATACCAAGAAGACAGCCTATACAATAAAAAACCCATAATGAGTTTAAAAAAAAATCTAAGGAACAAAAAAAATTTTTCTTGAGCCAACAGGTTAACAGCCTTTTCCCTTCAGATTCCATTATTTCATCAAAAGCTCCCCATGTCCAAAATAGTTCCACATTATAAGCCTTTAAAACTATCCTTCTAGCTGGGCATGGTGGCTCACACCTGTAATCACAGCACTTTGGGAGGGTGAGGCGAGGGATTACCTGAGGTCGGGAGTTCGAGATCAGCCTGGACAACATGGTAAAACTCTGTCTCAACTAAAAATACAAATATTAGCCAGGTGTGGTGGTACATGCCTGTAATCCTAGCTACTTGGGAGGCTGAGGCTGCAGGATCACTTGAACCTGGAAGACGGAGGTTGCAGCAAGCCAAGATCGTGCCACTGCACTCCAGCCTGGGCAACAAGAACGAAACTCCATCTCAAAAAAAAAAAAAAACCAAGAAACTATCCTTCTATGACAATCACTCTGTGTCTACATTTTTAAGCTTTCTCTTCACTCCCTTCTAACTGCACTCCAATCAATGGCTTCTTCCTTCTGTACCCCTCAACACCACAAAGTCCTATATTTTAATTTCTTAATAAGAATTTTCTATAATAATCCATTTTTTAAAAGAAGAAGAAATAAATTAACCTTTTTTTTTTTTTTTTTTTTGAGATGGAGTCTTTGCTCTGTCACCAGGGCTAGAGTGCAGTGGCACAATCTCGGCTCACTGCAACCTCTGCCTCCTGGGTTCAAGTGATTCTCCTGCCTCAGCCTCCTGAGTACCTGAGATTACAGGTGCCCGCCACGGTGCCAGGCTATTCTTTGTATTTTTAGTAGAGACAGCGTTTCACCATGTTGGCCAGGCTGCTCTCAAGCTCCTGACCTTGTGATCCACCCACCTTGGTCTCCCAAAGTGCTGGGATCACAGGTGTAAGCCACTGCTCCCAGCCAAAAATTAATGTTTTTATAGTTCACATAATTTTTATCTTGCCTCTGGGACATCTCGTCTACCTGATCGTGTAGTAACACCATCTCAGTTTTTCTTGGGGAAGGCACGCGCACCCATAGTCTTAGTCCATGGAGTTACATAAGTTACATAATAATAAGATATCAGGCAGGGGGCGGTGGCTCACCCCTATAATCCCAGCACTCTGGGAGGCTAAGGCTGGTGGATCACCTGAGGTCAGGAGGTCGAGACCAGCCTGGCTGACACAGTGAAACCTCGTCTCTATTAAAAATATTAAAATTAGCCAGGCATGGTAGCATGTGCCCAGCTACTTGGGAGAATGAGGCAGGAGAATAGCTTGAACAGGAGGCAGAGGTTGCAGTGAGCCGAGATCGCACCACTGCACTCCAGCACTCCAGTCTGGTCAACGGTGCAAGACTCAGTCTCAAAAAAAATAAAAAAGAAAAGAAATCATTACCCTAGTCTTTATAAAAGTTCAATGGAACTTTTGATTTCCTAACAACTTATTCTAGAAGAAAAACATTCACTTCACAACACTACTGGCTACTCAGGTATCTTCTCCCCAATCCATTCAGGTATTCTGAAACTACACACATTACTCTCTTGATCTTCTGAATATCACTTACATTCAATCACTTTCATGTGTTTACCAATCCCCCATGTTTTAAACAGATATAATCCACAAAATAAAGGCAAAAACATCTGTAACTGCAGCAATTATTTAAGTCTGGCCACTGCAAAGTTCTAGTGTCAGACAACAGTAATTCACCCAAAAAAGGAGAAAACACTCTATAATGTTTAAATTATGCCAGTTTACTTCAAATAAACATTGGGATATCAAGAGTCATGGTGGGCAAAGAACCTGAATAGACATTTTTCAAAAGAAAATACAGACGGTTCCCAACTAACAATGGTTCCAGTTACAATTTCTTGACTTTATGGTGGGTTTATTGGAATATCAAATACCTTTGTTTTCTTTTGAGAGATGGAGGTCTCATTCTGTCACTTAGGTTGGAGCGCAGTGGTACCATCAAAGCTCACTGCAGCCTCGAACTCCTGGGTTCAAGAAATCTTCCTGTCTCAGCCTCCTTGGTAGCTAGGACTACAGGTACATACCATCACGCCTAGCTAATTTTTAATCTTTTTAGAGATGAGGGTCTTGCTATGTTGCTCAGGCTAATTTAAATGCATTTTTGACTCACAACATTTCTGACTTATGATCAGTTTATCAGAACATAATACCACCATAAGTTAAGGAGCATCTGTATATAAGTGGCCAGTAAGAACCTGCAAAGACGCTGAATATTACTAATCATTAAGGAAATAACAAACACACACACACACACAAACATGAGATACCACTTCGCACCCAACAGGATGGCTATCATTTTTTTTTAATTAAAAAATAGACCAGGTACAGTGGCTCATACCTGTAATCCCAATACTTTCGGAGGCCAAGGCAGGAGGATCACTTGAGACCTGGAGTTCAAGACCAGCCTGAGTAACAAAGCGAGGCCCTGTCTCTACAAAAAAATTTTAAAAATAGCCAGGGATGGTGGCACATGCCTGTAGTCCCAGCTACGCAGTAGGCTGAAGTGAAAGAATCGCTCAAGCCTGGAAGTTGAGGCTGCAGTGGGCTGTGACTGTGCCACTGCACTCCAACCTGAGCAACAGAGCAAGACCTTGTCTCCAATAAATAAATAAATATAACTAAATAAATAACGAATGTTTGTGAGGATGTGGAGAAACTAAAACTCTTGTGCTTTGCTGGTGGAAATGTAAAGTAGTACAGCCACTGGGGAAAATGGTATGGTAGTTCCTCAAGAAAACTGAAAATACAATTATCACATTATCCAGCAATTCCACTTCTGGGTATACACCCATAAGAATTGAAAACAGGAAGTCAAACAGATATTTGTATATCCATGTTCACAGCAGCATTAATCACAATAGCCAAAAGGTGGAAGCAAACTAAATATCCATCCATGGATGAATAAACAAAATGTGATACATAGTAAAATATTATTCAGCCTTAAAAAGGAAGGAAATTCTGACAGTACAATGTGGATGAACTCAAGACTATGCTTAGGGAAATCGCCAGTCACACAAGGGCAAATATTACATAACTTCATGTATATGAGGTACCTAGAGTAGTCAAATTCATAAAGACAGAAAGCAGAATGGTGGTTACCAAGGGATGGAGAAAGACAGCAACAGGAAGTTACTGTTTAATGGGTATGGAGTTTCAGTTTAGAAAGATGAAAAAGTTCTGGAGATGAAGGGTGGTGATGGTTAGACAATAAAGTTAACTTATTTGATGCCACACAACTGTACACTCAAAAATGGTTCAAACAGTAAATTTCATGTTATATATATTTCACTAAAGACATTGTAGTATACAATTTAAATCACCTTATACCCATCTACTCAAAAGCCACAAGTAACTAAAATCCTCATGAAGCTCTTACAAATCCTCTTTAAAAGTAAATATAGGGCCAGGCGCAGTGGCTCACGCCTGTAATCCCAGCACTTGGGGAGGCTGAGGTGGGTGGATCACGAGGTTCAGGAGATGGAGACCATCCTGGCACGCATGGTGAAACCGTCTCTATTAAAAATACAAAAAAATTAGCTGGGCGTGGTGGTGGGTGCCTGTAGTCCCAGCTACTCAGGAGGCTGAGGCAGGAGAATGGTGTGAACCCGGGAGGCGGAGCTTGCAGTGAGCTGAGATCACACCACTGCACCTCCAGCCTGGGCAACACAGCGAGACTCCACCTTGGGGAAAAAAAAAAAAAAAGTAAAGATTGGCCAGGTGCGGTGGCTCAAGCCAATCATCCCAGCACTTTGGGAGGCCAAGGTGGGCGGATTACGAGGTCAGGAGCTCCAGACCGGCCTGACCGACATGGTGAAACCTCATCTCTACTAAAAATACAAAAATTAGCTGGCCGTGGTGGCATGTGCCTGTAATCCCAGCTACTCAAGGCAGGAGAATCTCCCGAACCTGGGAGGCGGAGGTTGCAGTGAGCCGAGATCGCGCAACTGCACTCCAGCCTGGGTGACAGAGCGAGACTCCGTCTCCAAAAAAAAAAGTAAATATAAAAAGCAAATAAATCGAGACCACGGTGAAACCCCGTCTCTACTAAAAATACAAAAAATTAGCCGGGCGCGGTTGTGGGCGCCTGTAGTCCCAGCTACTCGGGAGGCTGAGGCAGGAGAATGGTGTGAACCCGGGAGGCGGAGCTTGCAGTGAGCCGAGATCGCGCCACTGCACTCCAGCCTGGGCGACAGAGCGAGACTCCGTCTCAAAAAAAAAAAAAAAAAAAAAAAAAGCAAATAACATTCAAACTCTTAGAAAGCTGAAAAGTAGCTGGGCGCAGTGGCTCATGCCTGTAATCCCAGCACTTTGGGAGGCCGAGGCGGGCGGATCACAAGGTCAGCAATTCCAGACCAGCCTGACTAACATGGTGAAACCTCATCTCTACTAAAAATACAAAAATTAGCCAGGCATGGTGGTAAGTGCCTGTAATCCCAGCTACTCGGGAGGCTGAGGCAGGAGAATCGCTTGAACCCAGGAGGCAGAGGTTGCAGTGAGCCAAGACTGCACCATTGCACTTCAGCCTAGGCGACAGAGCGAGACTCCGTCTCAAAAAAAAAAAAAAGAAAAGAAAACTGAAAAGTTGCACTTACACTCCATGATTTGTAAGTTTTATTCAAATTAATTTTAACAAGAATAAAAACCAATAATGTAAACTAAAGCCAAAATTAGGTATCACTACACATCAACTACAATAAAGTTGTTTGTTTTTTTTTTAAAGAGACGATTCACAGTGCTAGCAAGGACTCTAGAAACTAGAGCATTTATATAGTGTTAGTGAGAGTGCTAAATAGCACAGCCAGTTTAGTAGTTTCTTACAAACCCAAGTTCCTGTATACCACATCCTCGGCCATGGAACAAGCCTTAATAAACTGAAAAGAACTGAAATCATGTAAAGTATATTCTCTAATCACAATAAAATTAAATTAGAAACTCTTAAAAAGTATCTTAAAAACCCCAAAATTGTTTTTGGAATCTAAGCAACACACTTCTAAATGAGTCAGTAGTCAAAGACGATGACAGGCTGAACAAGTGGCTAACGCATGTAATACCAGCTCTTTGGGAGTCGGAGGTGGGAGGATCACTTGAGGCCAGGAGTTCAAGACCAGTCTGGCGAGTTTTGAACTCCTGGTGAGACCCCATCTCTACAAAAACTAAAACACACAAACAAAAAAACTAGCAAGGCATGGTGATATGCACCTGTAGTCCCAGCTACTAAGGGAGGCTGAGGTAAGAGGACTATAGGAGCCCAGGAAGTCGAGGCTGCAGTTTGTGCTGCTGCACTCCAGCTTTGGTGAGAGTGAAACAATGTCTCAAAAAAGAAAAAAGAAACCAAACGGGAAATGTGTACCGAATGAAAATGAAAACATGTGATTTCAAAATTTGTGGGATACAGCTAAAGCAGTGCTCAGAGAAAATTTACAGCACTAAATGCCAGAAAAAAACAAAGTCTCACATCAATGACATAAGCTTCCACTCTAAGAAGGTAAAGAAGAGTAAATTAAATCCAAAGTTTGCAGAGGTCGGGCGCGGTGGATCACACCTGTAATCCCAGCACTTTGGGAGGCAGAGGTGGGCGGATCATGAGGTCAGGAGTTCAAGACCAGCCTAACCAATATGGTGAAACCCTGTCTCTACTAAAAATACAAAAATTAGCTGAGCATGGTGGTGCACACCTGTAATCCCAGCTACTGGGGAAGCTGAGGCAGAATGACTTGAACCCAGGAGGCAGAGGTTGCAGTGGGCCGAGATTGTGCCACTGCATTCCAGCCTGGGTGACAGAGCAAGGCTCTATCTCAAAAAAAAAAGAAAAAGAAAAAAAAGTTTGTAGAAGAAAAGATATGAAAAAGATTAGAGCAGAAAGCAATTAAAAGGAAACAGAAAAATGTAGAGAGAAAAATCAATGAAACCAGAGGCTGGTTCTTTAAGAGCAGTAAAACTGCCCAGGCGCAATGGCTCACACCTATAATCCCAGCACTGAGGGAGGCCAAGACAGGTGGATCACCTGAGCTTAGAAGTTCAAGGCCACCCCGGGCAACGTGGTGAAACCCCACATCTACCAAAAGTACAAAAAATTAGCCAGGTGTGGTTGGCATGTGCCTGTGGTCCCAGCTACTCAGGAGGCTGAGGTGGGAGGATCACTTGGGTCCAGGAGGCAAAGGCTGCAGTGAGCTGAGATCATGCCACTGCACTCCAGCCTGGGAAACAGAGCGAGACTCTGTCTCAAAAAAACAAACAAACAAACAAACAAAAATGCACAGATCAGTAAAATTGACAATCCTCTAGCCAAACTAATGGGAACAAAAGAGAAAAGAAACAAATTATCAAAAAGGTAACCAGAGACATAACTACAGATCCTGAAGACATCAAAAGGAAAATAGAAAATACTATGAACAACTTTATGCCAATAAATTCAACAATCCAGATGAAGTAGACAAATGTTTTTTTTTGTTTTGTTTTGTTTTGTTTTTTAAAAAAGACAGGGTCTTGCTCTGTTGCCCAAGCTGGAGTGCAGCAGCATAATCATAGCTCACTGCAGCCTCTAATTCCTGGGCTGAAACAATCCTCCTAGACTCAGCCTCCTGAATAGCTGGGACTACAGGTGCATGCTAACCTTCTAACAAATTTCTTGAAAGATACAAATAACCAAAGCTTGCTAAAGAATGAACAGATAACCTGAATACTCCCTGTATCTATTAAATAAACAGAATTTGTCTTTAAAAGCTTTCCACAAAGAAAACTGGCCCAGGCAGCTTCGCTGGTGAATTTTACCAAAAATGTAAAGAAGTTACTACAATTCTACATAAATCTCTCAAAAAAAAAAAAAAAAAAAAAAACTGAAGCAGAGAGAAAACATCCCAACTCCATTCAACCAAAACCAAAGACATTATAAAAAAGAAAAAATCATAGGTTAGGTAAGGTAGCTCACACCTGTAATTCCAGTGTTTTAGGAGGTCGAGACAAGAGGATCACTTGAGGTCATGAGTTCAAAACCAACCTGGACAACACAGCATGAAACCATCTCCACAAAAAAAGTTTACAAAATTAGTTGGGCATGGTGCTGCACACCTGTAGTCACAGCTACTTGGGAGGCTAAAGTGGAAAACCTGTTTGACCCTGGGAGTTCGAGACTGCAGTGAACTGTGAACATGCCACTGTACTCCAGCCTGGGGGGGTGACAGAGCAAGACCCCATCTAACAGGAAAAAAAAAAAAAAAAAAAAAACAGGCAAAAGATTCAAATAAACTTATCCAAAGAGCTACAGATGGTAAACAGGCTCATGAAACTAGGCCCAACATCTTTAGTCATCAGGAAAATGCAAATTAAAACCAAAAAGAAAGAAATGTCACCACACATCTCATAGAATGGCTAAGTCGGGTCATACCAGTGTTTTTGAGAATGCAGAGCCACTGGAACTCACACACAAAGCTGGTGAGGATGTAAAACCGAACCAGCATTTGAAATAAGTTTGGCAGATGCTTAAAATGTTAAATATGCATCTACCACATGATTCAGGGATTTTACTCTTAGGTATTTACCAACAAAAATTAAAGCATATGTCCACACAAAGACAGGAGCTTCATTTGTAACAAAGAGAAACTCGCATGTCAATCAACAATTGAATAAACTAATTGTGGTATATCCACACAATGGAATATCACTCAGCAATAAAAAGGAATGAACTACTGATACACACAGCAAACTGGATGAATCTCAAAATAATTTTATTGAGTGAAAAAAAAAATCCAGACCAGAATCCATACTACATGAGTCCATCTGCATAAAATTCTAGAAAATTGATTTCCTAGAATCAAACTAATTGATAGTGACGGAAAGCAGAGCAATAGTTGCCAAGGGACATGGGGAACGAATTACATAGGAGCTCAAGGAAATTTCTGATGGGTGAAAGACATGTTCATTATCTTGAAAATGGTAGTGGTTTCACAGGTATATACATACATCAAAACTCTTCAAATTGTACACTTAAAATATGTATGTGCAGCTTGTTATACAGCAATTTTACCTCAAAACTCTAAAAAAAAAAAAAAAAACTGTTAAAACCCTAATGATGCAAATTAAAACAACCAGATATCACTACCCACCTACCAGACGGCTTTCAAAAACACAGAGTGTTTTGTATGGTAAAGATACCAGCAACTGGAATTCTCTTCATTGCTGGTGGAAATGCAAAATGGTACAACCACTTTGGAAAATAATTTGGTAATTTCTAATAAAGTTAAACATACACTTACCATATGATCCAGCAATCCCTCTTCTAGGTATTTACCCAAGAGAAATGAAAACATAACTCCACACAAAGGCCTTACATGAACATTCATAATGGCCAGAAATTGAAAACTCAAAAAGGCCTACGAACTTGTGAATACAAATTGTGGCACAATCCATCTCTAAAATAGGAAACAGTACAAACCTCAAAAAAACCTTGTAAGAACGGAAAGAGAAAACGTGAAAAAAATCACTTAGGTATAAAGAATGATAGATGGTATCACATCAATCACTGCTTACTCAAGGAAGCAAAAGCTGTGATAATAGAAAAATACAAATCATATAGTATGTAGCCTTCTGTGTCTGACATGTTTCACTTAGATTAATGCTTTTGAGATTCATTCAAGTTGTCACCATAGTTAACCCTTTTTTATTGTTGAATGTTATTGTATTTTATGCATGTATATTATACCTTTAAAAAACTGAAATTAAAAAATACATATTATGTAGCAAAATATAGGAAATTTTCAGCCAACTTTAAAAGATGTCACTCTAACCTCATAACATATTATGAATTCTGCTGTGGTGCGGGAAAAGAGCACAGAACTTGGAGTCAGAGGTCTAAATTTTAAATCTAGGTTTTGCCATTTATCAGCTCTCAGGACCGTAGGCACCTTAACTTATCTGTAAAACAAAGCAAACAATACAAACCTCAACAGATCTTTGTGAGAAAAAAGAAAAAGAACTTTGTAACTTTCAGACGTCACAGAGTAACTGTATTAATCAGTGCTTACTCAAGGAAGCAAAAGTTGTGAGAGTAGAAAAATAGTCACAAATGCACTGATAATTTATAAAACATCCTGTCTCTGGCTCTTGCTGTGTGACTCCGGACAAGTCATTTAGTCTCTCTGGGCTTCAGTTTTTTCCATCTGCAAGGTGCAGCTTATTAACAGTACATACTGCAGGCCGGGCGCGGTGGCTCAAGCCTGTAATCCCAGCACTTTGGGAGGCCGAGACGGGCGGATCACGAGGTCAGGAGATCGAGACCATCCTGGCTAACACAATGAAACCCCGTCTCCACTAAAAATACAAAAAAAATTAGCCGGGCGTGGTGGCGGCGCCTGTAGTCCCAGCTACTCGGGAGGCTGAGGCAGGAGAATGGCGGGAACCCGGGAGGCGGAGCTTGCAGTGAGCCGAGATCGCGCCACTGCACTCCAGCCTGGGCGACAGAGCGAGACTCTGCCTCAAAAAAAAAAAAAAAAAAAAAAAAAAAAACAGTACATACTGCATATTGGGAGAATTAAGTAAATGTGTGTAAGGCACTTGATACAGTGCATGGCGCATGGCAAGTGCTTTAGAAGTTTTAGGTCTTATCACAAAAAAACTATTATTATTATCCTACCAGACCCAATACTGGCCACCATCCTGCCCAACCAAGCTGCAGCAGTGTAAGTGATTAATGATCTAGATCACTGGATTCTCAAATTTTTAGTGAGCAATGGAATAATCTGAAGAACTTCTTTTTTAAAAAATAAACTTCTTATTTTAAAAGAGTTTTAGATTTACATAATTACTGCAAAGATAGTCCAAAGAGTTCCCACGTACTCTGGACCCAGTTACCCCTATTAACAACTTATGTTAGTACTGGTACATTTGTCATATTCAATGAACCAGCACTGACACATAACCATTTCCACATTCTGTTCAGATTTCCTTAGTATTCTCCTAACGTCCTTTTTCTGTTCCAGGGTCCCATCCAGAATGCCACATACACATTTTGTAGCCATATCCCAGAGAGTCAAACCACAGATTACAGGCCCTAGCCCTAGATATTCTAACAACAACTGGAATGAGGTGGGGCCCTAAAATTTACATTCCCAAGGATTGCTGATGGGGCCAATCTGAAAATACACTAAGAATAACAATGGTCTACACTTTAGACTCCAAAACTGTTGTTCATTACAGTAGCCACTAGTCAAATGTGTCTAATGCAAATTGAGAAATGCTCTAAGTGTAAATAAAACACACGTGATATTTCAAAACACCTGGTCCAATGTAAAGAGCATAAAACATCTCATAAATAATTTTCATATTGATTACATGTTAAAATGACATCGTGAATATACTGAGTAAAATATATTCATTTATTTCACTTTTTTTCCACGTGCTTACTTTTTATAATGTGAATACTAGAAACTTTAAGCGCAAGTAATTTATAGAGGCATTACATTCCTATTGGACAGCAGTGGTCTGTGGTCTGGCAGAACAGCATCCACATGACCACGTGGCTATTACAAGTGCAGGTGATTCCTACGCACATTGGAGTCGGAGAAGCTCTAGATTATCAACACGCGAAAGAGGCTTAGAGACTACACCATTTGGCAGTTCAGTTCAAATAAAAAGCTCATCAATTGCAAAACGAAACTGCAGAATATTCATTAAGTCCATGAAGTCAGTGAAAGTAATAGGGAAATGGCTGAATCACAGCAAAGCCATATACCAGTGAGCCGGGGCCAGTTAACTGAACAACAACAACAAAAAAACCCACAAGGACAGTGGCCCAATAGGTTCCTCAAAAGAGATATCTGAAAAGCCCGATTTGAAGCACAGGGATGCTATGTCGTACTACGACACCTTTCACATCTGATTCATACTACAAAATAGTGCATATTTGCAATTCTAACCAAAATTGTTAAATACAGGACACAAGTTTAATTTCACTTTTCTCTCCCATGATTTATTATAAAACTGTAATGCCCATTTTCTCAGGTAAGTAAAATATTAGTACTACTGTTTAACAGTTTTACAGATCACTAGTTTTTACTCCATTTAAAAATTTTAATTATCCTTATTATTTTCAGTAATGTCACTTACATAGAGTACTTAAAAATTTGTAAAGTTCACTTTCTATCAGCCTACTAAACAACCACTAAGCAGATACTTTCTAATTAAAGAAAAGCCAAATGATTAACTACAAGTAACATGCTGTTTTTCTACAGCACTTATCTACTTTCACTTGCACCTCGAAACAACTGGTATTAAATACAAAACCGAAAGAGATGTAACGTATTGATAATTATATATGAACAACTAATCTATACAGATGGTATTATCTTAAGAATCAACGAGTCATCAATCTTCTCCAGCTTAATGAAGTACGAACAAAAATCTATCAACAAATACTGGGGTGTAAATATACAGACACACACATAATTTGTTATACTACACTTTTGGGAGTTCTTTTTCCCCAACAGAGAAACTCCTTTAGAACAGAAGAGCCACATGCAACCAGGGGTCACACATATATGCCCAGACAGTCTGGCTCCTCAGGTGGCATGGGTCGGGGTCACGCTTTCACTGCCTGCTTTGGGCTCTCAAAACCCAGCTCTGAAACGTTTCCAAAGCAATTTATAAACAAAGAAAAAAAAAATACTGCGCCAGGAGCCAGACTGCCTATTCAGACCAGAGGAGGTGGAAGAAGATAACCCATTCTGTAAAACACCCTCCTATAGATCAGGTAAAGAAAAAGCGATATGGACAAATAAATACATATCTAGGCCATCGTTCCCGACTTTTAAGCACGAAAGAGTGGCTAGGGGCTAGTTACTTTTTAACACTTCCACTGAAACACACGGCGTCTCCCAAGGTCTAACCTCTACAAGTCGGGTGGCAGAACCTGAACCAGAACCCGCGTGAGCCTTCCTTCCTCCACGACCTCCCTTTAGGAACGCACGCCTAAATACTCGATAAAATCTACTTCTCTATGTCATGATTAACCCAAAAGTCAGCCACAACCAATCGTGTTATTAGAGTGCTAAAAGCCTCTACCCACAACAAACACTCCACATGGGAAGACATTAGAACTTTCGACAAAGGTGTACTTTCAACGTTGCGCTTTAGCCTTTGAAAATACATTTACAAAACTGCAGCTGCAGTCAAAAGGAAAACATCACACGCCTCCAAAGCTGAAGGGCGTGCCTTTTTCTCTAACAAGGACCGTGTGGCCATTTCTTCTCAAAGGGTCTGCAGTCACTTAAGGTAGCAACGCGTAAAGGACAGCCGTTCTGAGAAGACAACCAGCTCCCCTGAGATGGGAGGCGGGCTGCACGCTGGTAAAGAGGATTTTTCAATTCAAGGACTTTGAGGAGATTCCGCCCAGGGAAGCTGGAGGGGAGCAAATGCACGTCCATCCAGCAGGGGCAGGGCATCGGGAAAAACCGCAAAGAAGAAAGTGTCCAGTTTAAGGTCAACAGTCCTGGAGGGACGCCCCACGTGGCCCCCCCGGGTGGGTGGAGGCCTGCGAGCCCCACTGCGGTTAGGGAGTGGGCCCATGGCGCGGGAGGGGCCGGCCCGGCCTTTTGCACACACACGCACACACACCCGCCTTTTGCAGACACACGAGCACGCACACACCCGCCTTTTGCACATAGACACGCACACACCCGCCCTGTGCACACACGCGCGCGCACCCTCACACTCTCCTCCCTGGGGGCGGGGCGGGCGGGCGCTGCCCTCACACAGGAAGTCAGGAAACCCAGGGGGCAGAGGAGCCACAACTTCGGGCCATTTAAACCCTCTTGCCCACGTCAGCCAATAGGCTGCGCCGGCCCCCTCCCCCCCGGCGCCCACCCCCGCGTCCGGAGCCCCTCGCTGCGTGCCCGACCTCCCCTCGCGCGCACCTCGGCGCCGCCGCCGCCGCGCCTCCCGCACACGCCTCCCCCCGACTACACCGCCCTTGGCGGGCACAGCCCGACCCCGGCGCGCCTTTGTGCAGCGCCTCGCCAACCTGCCCTCCGTCCGCCAAGACACACGCCCTGCACCTCACCCGGAGCCCGGCGGCCTCGCGGCGGGCGGCTCCCTCCTTAGTCCGTCCCGCGGCTGCGGGTCGGCGACGCGAGCCGGGAGAGCGCTCACACGGCGACGGCCGCTGCCGACCAGTCCCCGCAGGCTGGCCTCTGAGGGAGGGTAAGTTCCAGGGCACGTCGGAGCGCGCCGGCGCGGGGGCGGGGGCGGGGCGCAGGGCGGGGCTCACGTGACGTGCGGGGGCGGGGCGGGAGGCTCACGTGACGGCGCGGGAGCGCGGGGCGGGCGCGGGTGTCCGGGACTGTCGGGGGTGGCGCGGGGTGTGGCGGCTGGCAGGGATCCGGACGGGGGCGCAGCCAGGGTACGGTGTGGGGACTCGGGCCGACGTGGGAGTCGGCGGCCAAGGGGGCTCGCACTTTGTAAACAAAGAGTGGGAAGCGTTAAGAAAACGCTCGTAGGGAAAACCAGGGAAGGGCGGACAGAGCGCCAGGGTGGCATGAATGGAGCCCGGGCAAAGACAGCCCTGCCGTGTGCCCTGCCGCTCCCTTCCTCGGCCCCTGGAGCTGCGGCCGGGTGTGGGTCAGTCGTTCACGGGCCCGGAAATTCCACTGGGACACCCGAAAAAGTGCCGCACGCAGCCTCCGGGGGACGGAAAGGGACTCGGGGCACTGAGTCCATTGCCGGGGTCGCCAGGGCACAGGTGCACACTGTGGACTGAGGAGACCCCTGGGACGCGGAGGGCCGCTCCAGGGCAGAACCAGTCGGTCAGCATTCAGCCTTCCACGGCCCTGAGGGTGCGAGCCCTGCGGGGGCCACAGGGTCATTGTCCAAAATCATCCCCGTTTGCACTGTGGCAGCACCGAACCCGGAAGTCACAGCTTTGGAAGGTCTTTGATGGTGATCCAGTAGCAGGAGGAGCTCAGCTGGAATGGGAATCAGGAAAGAGACCTGGCTTCTGCCATTTATTGGCACTTCACCCTTCTGAACCTCTCAAACGAGAGCTGGCTTCTAGCTCTAGAATTCAATGAGTATGAGAAAAATAACTGAAAGGCGTTGGAACTTTAGTAACTATTCATTCCTTAACCAGTTGTTGATTGTGCCTGTTGTGGTGCCAGGATGAAATATTTAATAATAGAGACCAGAAAGGGGAGGGGGGAAAAGCCAAGCATATATATGATTCAAGCGCTCAAGAGCTACTCTCCGGAGTTGGCTTTTCTGTACTTCACTCTGTACTTGAAGATGCCACAATGCCTGGCTTCCTTATCAACCAGCTGAACTCTGAATTGTTCCTTACAGGATGCGAAGAATCCAGTAGGGCAGTGGCAAGACTTTAACAGCTGTGGTTTACAACCTTCCTGTTAAATTAAGTCTAATGCGAGCTAAAGTGTTAAGATATTCTCCATTTAGAAAGGAAAGAAGCTTACAATGAGCATTTTTGAAAAATAAGCCTGAGACTGTGCGGTCTCCATCGTTGCATTTGCTTTTCACAGCCCTTGGCACCCACTGCCTTTTTTGTCTCCCTCAGTTTCTAACCCGTTCTGTTTTCATGCATTTGTTCAGTATAAAGAGTATTTCCTGTATGCTTCTGAAACTACTTTCCATAGACTCTGCTTGTGTTCTCCTTATAAAACCAAAACAAGAGCAGTGCAAAAAGGAAACGACCCTGATAGGAATGTGCTGATAACCTTACCTTCCCTACTCTCCAAACCTGAATTGGGCACCCTTGGTTTTAGCAAGAGATAGAACTCAACAGTTTGCATGCACTTGCGGGTCTGCCTGTAACTCCACTTCCTATTTCACAACCTAATCTTGGATGATACCACAATGCCCACAGTATGCTGATCACCACCAACAGCAGATGGACTCGGATAAAAAGAGCTTTCTCGCTAGTGTGTTGTTTTAAAAGAACCTGATGGAGAGCTATGATCATATGCAACATTGCCTCTAGTTAGTTTTTAAATAACACTTGTAGCATATGTCTGGCGCCTGTGCTCAGGATTTCAACAGATCATTTTCAGGATTTTGACATTTAACTGGCTTCTTACGAAGTAGCAGAGAGTTCCAAAATGTAGAATGGAAATACAAGTTCCACACGCAGGCAGAGGTTTGAGTCTGATTTGTTTGTGTGTATATCCCAAGTGCCTAAAAGCACTTGGCATAAAGTAGATGCACAATAGATTCCTGTTGAATGTATTTTTGGGCGAAAATGTAGTCTGTACTTTGCATAAACTTGTCCTACTTTCTTCCTAATTCTTTAATAAGTAACCTACTTTTCACTGTGTATTTTTAAATGAAAAAGCATAAAATTATATCTGGCATTACCACTTTGGCTGGGCTATAAAGAAACAGGAATTTGGCAGTATCTATTAAAATTACAAATGCATATATACTCGGAGCCTTGAATTTCATTTCTAGGGATTTATGCCACAGATGTTTCCACACATAAGAAATAACAAGGTGTTTCTTATTACTGAGAATAGCAAAAGATTGGGAACAAGCTAAGTATCCATCAACAGGATACTAGTTAAATTATGATAGAGCCATATGTTTGAACATTGTGCAGCTGTTAATCAAAAAAAAAAATCAGAAAGCTCTTTGTTTTAACATTAAGCTCTCCAAGATTTTTTTGTTAAGTGAAAAACACAGAAATATGGCACAGAATATTGTATTAAATTGTATATGCATTAAACAGGACAAAGTAACTGTTGAGGTATGAGAACACAGTAGATGGAAAGCATAAGAAATAGACTTCACTGTATTCATATTTAAACTTTTTGATATTCAAAATTTCAGAATGTTTTATCTATTCAAAGAGTGAAAATGTTTAAAATTTTTCTGGCATTTTTTTGTTGCTGCTGCTGTTATCAAAACATTCAGGCTTCATCTGTTCTATAAAAGTTTACCTGATTAAAATAAACATATCAAGGAGGCTGGGTGCAGTGGCTCATGCCTGTAATCCCAACACTTTGGGAGACTGAGGCAGGCAGATTGTTTGAGCTCAAGAATTCAAAACCAACCTGGGCAACATGGCAAGACCCCGTTTCTACTGAAAATACAAAAAAAAAATAGCTGGGTGTGGTGGCGTGCGCCTGTGTTCTCAGCTACACCAGAGGCTGAAGTGGGAGGATCACTTGAACCCAGAAGGTGGAGGTTGCAGTTAGCCAAGATCGTGACACTGTACTCCAGCCTGAGTAACAGAGTGAGACCCTGTCTCAAAAAAATAAATAAATAAATAAAATCAAGTAAACTAGTACTCACAGGCAAACTTTTGAAAAAAGAGTTTTTGTTCAGATTGAATAATGTCTGTTTCTTACCATAATAATTTCAAATCCAGGTACTACATTTATTTTGAGGCTTAGTACGTTTTATCAAATGTATATAAATTTTTGGAAGTACTCTATTTTTCTTCAAGTTTAGTAAAGCCTTCCTTGAACAAGTTTTAACAAATTGGATCCTCCATTTTAAACAATAAAATTAGAATTTCATGGATCATTTGTCTGCTAATTAAGGTCAACAAAATATATTTTGGGAAAAACACTAAAGGCATATGTTTCTCTGTGTATCTGTTCGCTCACCCACTTTGTAATATCAACTGCTTCTTGTTTCCATGGGTTACACAGATGCCCTGTAAAAGATTTTGTCTGATAATGTTTCAGCATTTGATTATATTTATTTGTGGGCTTAAGAGAATTATCATGAGTACAGTAGCAGTCAGATTTGCATAACACATCTTCAGGGGTTTTAGGAGATTTATTAATATTTTCTTGTGAAATCTCATTGCTTTCACTATATAAATTCATATGATCAGTTTTAACTATTATTAAAGACAAATACAGGCTTAAAGAATTAGTACTTGTGGTCTGACACGATGACTCACACCTATAATCCCAGCACTTTGGGAGGCTTAGGCAGGTGGGTCACCTGAGGTCAGGAGTTCAAGACCAGCCTGGCCAACATGATGAAACCCCGTCTCTACTAAAAATACAAAAAATTAGGTGGACATAGTGGTGCACGCCTGTAGTCCCAGCTACTGGGGAGGCTGAGGCAAGAGGATTGCTTGAACTCGAGAGGTGGAGGTTGCAGTGAGCCAAGATGGCGCCATTGCACTCCAGCCTGGGTGACACAGCGAGACCCTGTTTCAAAAAATAAAAAAAGAATTAGTATTTGTAATAGTTGATTATACAAATTAGAACATTCTTGTTATACCCAACTAACTCAGAGTCCAGGAGTGGGGGAAAATACCATTCAGGGCACATAGCACCAGCTCCAAAAATTAAATTTTCTGCAAGCCCTGCTGCTAAAACAGCCTGCTGTAACCACAAGATTAGTTTTACCTAGTAGCTGCTGAAATGACCTACTGTGATTCATAGACTAGTTTTACCTACTGCTGTCTTCAGCAATCAGAGTTTGTCAGCTCTCCAAAGCTTCTCCAGTGGCAGTAAACTTTCTTTTAAAACAATACATAACATTTCTCCTTCTAATAAACTACCAACCTTCTTTTTGTTCTTTGAACATACCAAAGACCACCCGTATGTACATATATTTATATATATATACACCAAATTCCAATTCTGTGATTCCCAAATAAAATGTTTAATTTAGAGATTCATCTCTATATTTTGATTTCTACATAATTGCTGTCAGAAGTGGAATCCAAAGCAGACTCACCTTAGAGAATTAGCCCCTGGAATGTGGTGTGAAGTACCCACGTTCAGGCCTCTTGAGCCCCCAAACTTCTACGGGCCACCTCTTTTCCCCATGGTGAGTCTCTGTTGGCTCGAACTCATATTTTTTCTTTTGGTTTAGTTCACTTTTATTTGGGAATTGGTTGGGAGGCATCCTTTCCCGCTACTGGTTATGAAATCTTCTGTTTAGGGAAACTTTCTGCCTCCTTGCTATAGACTTGGTTAAGATGAATATGTTTTTCTTCCTGGTTATGAGGACTCCTGTTTAAAAGGGATTTTTTTTTTCTCTCTTTTGTTAAAGAAGGCTTATTAACCCTCTTGGGGAGTACATACTTTATTTTCTGATTCATTTGCACACTTAGATTTTAAATTGGTTTTTGTGGCCAGGTGCCATGGCTCATGCCTGTAATCCCAGCACTTTAGGAGACTGAGGCAGGCAGATCATTTGAGCCCAGGAGTTCAAGACCAGCCTGGGCAGCATAGTGAGACCCATCTCTAATACATATATATATAAGTTTTTGTGTATTTGGCATTAAACCAAGTCAGCTAAATTTATTTACAAATGGGCTCTCAAAGTTCAAAGGCATGCCAAAATAGTTTCCCCTTCTGAGACTCCAGCTGATATGTTCAGACATTATGGGGATCATTAAAACAGTCCATTTTTCTTAAAACTAAACTAAAGGGCCACGTCTATGAAATCATACAGTCCAAATAGGACAGATATCTCAATTGGTATCTTGAGGCTCAAAGACTCACTTTCAAAACTCAAAACTTGCCTCACTGCAAAGTACTGTCACAAAGCTACCTGCAACTGATTCTTCCCCAAAACCTTTCCATCCCCTTCCTACACCTCCTCCCCTTTATCCTTCTCTATGCTAAACTCTCTTTTTCCAAAACTCCTCAACTATTCTGGCATACTGATTAACAAGAATCTATTCTTGGCTGGGTGCGGTGGCTCACGCCTGTAATCCCAGCACTTTGGGAGGCCGAGGCTAGCGGATCACGAGGTCAGGAGTTTGAGAACAGCATAGCCAGCACAGTGAAACCCCATCTCTACTAAAAATACAAAAAATTAGCCAGGCGTGGTGGTAGGCGCCCGTAATACTAGCTACTCAGGAGGCTAAGGCAGGAGAATCGCTTGAACCCGGGAGGCAGAGGTTGCAGCAAGCCAAGATCACGCCACTGCACACCAGCCAAGGCAACAGTATGGGACTTGTCTCAAAAAAAAAAAAAAAATTCTTAATAGTTACTATTAAAACTATAGGGTTTTTTTGAGATGGAGTCTTTCTCCATCGTGTAAGCTGAAATGCAGTGGTGCAATCTCGGCTCACTGCAACCTCCACCTCCCAGATTCAAGCAATTCTTGGATCTCAGCCTCCCAAGTAGTTGGGATTACAGGAATGCACCACCACACCTGGCTAATTTTTGTATTATTAGTAGACACAGGGTTACTCTGTGTTGGCCAGGCTGGCCTTGAACTTCTGGCCTCAGGTGATACCTGCCTCAACCTCAAAGTGCTGGGATTACAGGCGTGAACCACCACACCAAGCCAAAACTTTAGTTTTAGTAGTATTTCTGTAGTTATTCTGGCCTTAATGTTGTTTCTTGAAGGCAAAAGATGACATTTCTATGTAAAAGACACCTTCCCTATACTAGAAGGAAAGGCAGCACTCTTAGTCTCAAGCATGAGTAACAGAAATCAAGAAAATACTGTATAAACCTTGTTAGAATAGCTCTTGCAGGGTGTGGTGACTCACACCTGTAATCCCAGCACTTAGGGAGTCTGAGGCGGGAGGATCATTGGAGCTCAGAAGTTTGAAACCAGCCTGGGCAACTTAGTGAGACTTTATCTCTACTACTTAAAAAAACAAAACAAAATCCCAGCTACTTGGGAGGCTGAGGCAGGAGAATCGCTTGAACCCGGGAGACGGAGGTTGCAGTGAGCTGAGATCACGCCACTGCACTCCAGCCTTGGCAACAGAGCTAGACTCCGTCTCAAAAAAAAAAAACAAAAAGCGAAAAACAAACAAATAGCTGGGCATGGTAGCACAGGCCTATAGTCCTGGCTACTCGGGAGGCTGAGTTGCTGAGGTAGGAGGATCACTTGAGCCCAGAAGGTTGAGGCTGCTGTGAGTAGTGATCACACCGTTGCTCTCCAGCCCTGGCAACAGATTTTTTTCTGTTGCAAGACGGTGTCTCAAAAATAAATAAATATAACAATAATAACTCTTATCTTTTGGGGCTCCTCACATAATTGTCACATTTTTCACAGTTAGCCATTTTTTGTCCAATCCAGTATATTGGTAATGACTCAAACTGCTTTACCCAAAATTTGTTTCCCAGCCTTTTTAAGATTAAAGAAACAAAGGCCAGGCACAGTGGCTCATGCCTGTAATCCTAGCACTTTTGGAAGCCGAGGCAGGTGGATCATTTGAGGTCAGAAGTTCAAGAGCAGCCTGGGGCAACATGGCCCTGTCTCTACAAAAAAAAAAAAAATTAGCCAAGTTTGGTGGCACTTACCTGTAGTCCCAGCTACCTAGGGGCCTGAGGCTAGAGGATAGCTTGAGCCCAGGAGGCAGAGGTTGCAGTGAACTGAGATCGTGCTGTTGCACTCCAGCCTGGGTGACAGAGTGAGATTCTGTCTCAAAAAAAAAATAAAATAAAATAAAACACTTAAAGTTTACCCTTATCTTGTCAGAAATATGGTTTGAATCTAATTGTCTTCTTATAAACCAGTAAGTTTATGTTACTGTGCTTTACTCAAGAATAAACTTTTAATAAAAACTATATGCCAGTCTAGGCAACACAGTGAGACCTCGTCTCTCCAAAAAAAAAAAAGCTGGGTATGGTGCACGCCTGTGGTCCCAGCTACATGGGAGAGTAAGGCAAGAGGATCATTTGAGCCCAGAATGTCAAGGCTAGAGTGAGCTATATTTGTACCACTGCACTGCAGCCTGGGCAACAGAGCAAGACCCAGTCTCAGAAACAAAACAAACCCAAACAAAAAATTATATGGTCTTTGTTTTTGTTTGTATGTTTTTATGGGTTTTTTATTTCTATATGCATATGATCATTTTCTACCAAAATATATAAAAGAGCTCTAATTACTTGACTTAAGATTATTTTCTAATAAAATATATAAAAGAACCCTAATTATTTGACTTAAAAGGAAAAATTAAGTGCTCAAATCTAATATTTTATCAAATATTTTATCAAAAATACAGTAACTAAAAAAATTTTTTTAGTTCACAGGACTTAAGTAAATCTTGGATAATAAGCTAATTTTAAGTTTGTTGATAAAATAAAAATGAAAATGTCTTCAAAATTGTTAGCACACATTTGGGGGTATGGAGTGGCTTAATTTGCTGGCCAGACAGGATTATATTTGTCCTTGCTAGCTGCTTTAAGATCATAAAAGTATGAGTTTCACCTAAAAATAAATGTACAGATGAGAGTGCAATGCAGTGTCCATTGTTCCCTGTATACCAAGCACAACAATTTAACTTTTAAAGGTTTTTCTTTAACAGAAAAATAAGATAATGACTAGCTCTGTGTAATATCTCAGTGGCTTTCTTTCTCGACCTTTTTGCCAATTTCTGTAGCTTTTTTTTTTTTCTCAATTCTGACTGTGCTGTTGTGTCCTGATACGTGTTTGTGTTCAAGGCCTGAGAGAACAATGCTTCCTCTGGTATAACTTGATTCTGTACTCTTGGCTTTTCTTGGTGCATCAAAGTTGTTCTGTGTAACCAGGCAAATTTGCAAGCCGTACATCCTCCTGCTCAAGGTAGAGGTTTCTTGTTTACATTACTCTTCTATAATGTGATGTATATTCATAACCTTAGTCACATACTCTTCCAGTGTTTAGCCAAATGTTAGTACCTTTTCATGAAGTTTGACTTCCAGGTAATTCAAACAGGCATCCTATAAAGAGAAACAGTCATACTACAAGAGGTTTTTCTTTTTTTCTTTTTTTTTTCTTTTTTTTTTTTTTTTTTTTTTGAGGCAGAGTGTTTCATTTTGTTTTGTTTTGTTTCAGAGACAGTGTTGCATTCTGTTGCCCAGGCTGGAGTGCACTGGTGCCTTTTCGGCTCACTACAACCTCAGCCTCCTGGGTTCAAGCAATTCTCGTGCTTCAGGCTCCCAAGTAGCTGGGATTACAGGCACGAGCCACCACACCCAGCTAGTAGAGATGGGGTTTCACTCTGCTGACCAGGCTGGTCTCAAACTCCTTAACTCAAGTGACCTGCCTGCCTTGGCCTCTCAAAGTGCTAGGATTTCAGGCCTGAGCCACCACACCCAGCCACCAGAGGTTTCTCTTTACCTTTTAAATAATCAGCCTAAAAAAACAGATAAGTTATATTTTAAGGTAGTTTCTTGTGCTTTTCCTGTTTTTATTAGGTTTTTGACTACTTGGAAAAAGTTATCTCAATACAGAGCCAAGTTTTTTTTTTCTTTTCTCTCTGTCTCAACGGAGTTTTGATTTTGGATTTGTTTGGTTGGTTAGTTTTTTTTTTTTTTTTTTTTTTTTGAGATAGAGTCTCGCTCTGTCGCCCAGGCTGGAGTGCAGTGGCATGATCTTGGCTCACTGCAGCCTCTGCTTCCTGGGTTCAAGCAATTCTCCTGCCTCAGCCTCCCAAGTAGCCAAGATTACAGGCACGTGCCACCATGCCCAGCTAATTTTTGTATTTTTAGTAGAGACAGGGTTTCACCATGTTGGCCAGGCTGGTCTCAAACTCCTGACCTCGGTGATTCACCCACCTCAGCCTCCCAAAGTGCTGGGATTCCAGGTGTGAGCTACCACACCTGGCCAGTTTTATTTATTTTTGAGGCAGGATCTTGTCTGTTGCCCAGGCTAAAGTGCAGTAGCATGATCTTGGTTCACAGCAGCCTCGACTTCCCAGGCTCAAGCAATCCTCCACCTCAGCCTCCCAAGTAGCTGGGAACTATAGGTACATGCCACCACACTCAGCTGAGTTTTGTATTTTTTGTAGAGATGAGGTTTCGCCATGTTGCAAAGGCTGATCTCAAATTCCTGAGCTCAAGCCATCTGCCTTCCTCAGCCTCCCAAAGTGCGGGATTACAGGCATGAACCACCATGCCTGGCTTATGTTACTTCTTGTATTTGCTTTTGAAGTCTTTTATTTATCACTCTGATTAAATAAATGGCTATTATTTCTCAATGGCATGTAATTCTACTTTGATTAAATATTTTAAGCCTTTTAACATCTTTGCCACTTTCCCGAAACCAAATTCTAATTTAAAGGTTTTTTTTAACCTAAAATTGGCTTTGGGATTGTCCATTGGTCCTCTGGAAAACCTCTGCGATCTGTGTGTATGCTCTGAATTGCAATTCTGTGATTCCCAAATAAAATGCTTAGAGATTCATCCCTATATTTTCTTTTGACTTCAGCATAGTAAAGGGCTAATAGATTGCCACCTAGAGATTTTTTCCAAAATTATGTACCCCTGGCTGCATAATAGAAGAAAATGTAGTAATTGGTCTTCAAATTTAAAATGTGTAATCAGCCAATCAATAATTTAGATATATTTTAATTGATAATTTGTTCTGCTGTTATCCTGTAAATTAAATATCCACTCATTTTAGTTTCACTCAGATATAGGCACTAAGGAAATGACCCTAAAATTAATAAAAATCAGCAATAAATAATTTATTATTTGAGATCATTTAGACTGCATGAAAAACATTTACTATTTGTCACATTCGGACATACTGTATTCCTATATGAAACACAGCTAAGATATAAATAATATTTCTTGATTCAAAAATAAAAGTGCTTCCCTAATATTGAGAACAAGGGAAAAATTCCTGCTTTTGCCACTCCTACTCAGTTGCACTGGAGGTTCTAGCAAGTATCGAACAGCAAGTACATTGGTGGAGAAAACTTTATGTAAATTTATATAATCTGGTACAGTAGATAAAAACATCCAAACAAATTATAGCATTAAAATCCATAGGCTTGGTATATTGAGGTGGGTGGGAGGATAAAAGGAGATAATATATATCAGCACATTCCTATCAAGGCACACTTTCCCTTTTGCAATAGGCCCTTGTTCTCGTTTTAGAAAGAGATCACAAGGGGATTTCATGGAAAATAGTTTCAGGAGCAAAACTTGGCGTATGGCATATCATATCAATAAATGATAAAGATGGTTCCTGCTCCCTCCAGGCTCTATAATGCTCCCCAACTCACCTTCTCTTAAAGGTTCCCTTAACCTACACTCGCCTTTGTGAATAGCCTATCTGTAAGTCTGTTTCCATTAAATTCATTTGAGTGGACTTCTCTCTGACAAGACCCTGACTAATACACTTGATTAACTGCTTTCCTAACCGGGAACAGTTTGGGAACATAACAGGTCTTTGATGTTTGTGCAACTAAAATTAGAAGGATTCCAGGAACATCTTAGTAAAAAAAGTAATAGCCAACATCCTAAGAGACAGTGAAATGAAAAGAGGAGAACGCTGTATCAGAAAGCAGCAAGGAAGGCTCAAGAGTTGCACAGTTTCAAAACATTCAGTGAAGATTCAATAAGCATCAAGGTAATTGAACGTTTTGTGGTGTTCGTTACGACGTCTCCTAGTGACCTTCAGTACTGGACATTTTAAGGTAATGCTCCTAAAAGATATTGCAACCTCCCAACAGTGAGATTTTTTAAAATAAAAATACAGGTTTGCGAGGAACTTCTTCCCTTGCCTCTACTCACTGATGTCTCAAATCATTGGAATGGAAGAGAGAGGGGGACAGAACATCCTCTTACCTAGGCAGGTTCTCACATATGGTAATTTGCATAATCACTGGCACACATAAAACCAGCCCCCTCTATCACAGGATGCCAGCTAATGCTTAAAAAATTCAGATTTTTGTCCTCAAATACAAGTTTCCATAACTATAAAAAATTGTGAGAACTTTCCATGTTTATTCCAACTTTGATATTATTCATTCTACCTTCTAAAAATATAGTAAACAACATCATATATCAATTACCATTCACTCAAAAGAATATATCTTATGGAAAGAGATGAGTTGTATCTTAATATCGCAACCTATCTAATTAAGAAAACAAAAAGGATTTTTCCTAATTCCTTAGATTAGCATAGTTATTGAAGAACTTTGATTATGAAAATTATTGAGGTTTTGGAAGGGAAAATAAGTCAACATTCAGGGAACACTCATACTATAGCTGTTGATATTATCATGACAGCAGTTAGGGAGCTGTCATGGCAACCATAATTTAATCTCCATGAGTGTCTTGGAACACCCAGGCACCCCCGGAAATGAGGAGGGTGATTCAGTGGGCGGCACACTCCTGTCCTTATGAGTCAGGAAAATACCAGTGCTCTCACTCACATTGCTGGAGGCACCATTCTGTGAGATATAAAATGCAGCCACTATGTGATCTGTGACACTTTCACAAGAGCAAAATGTTGGCTTCATTCAATATTCCTGCCAAGTCTATTTTGATTGATTTTGAGACAAATTTTCACTTCGTGACTAATGCAGAGCCTTGATCTCTCATCTTTTTGTCTGTTAAGCAAATCACAGCACAGTCTTCACTTTGATCTTTGGGGTGTAAGGTCAGTGGGAAGGTTTAAAGCTTTGAACAGTTTTTTTCACCACCTTACTGGTTTTGTTTGAAGGTTAGTGAGAGAAAAGATTAAAATTAATGGCTAAAATGAGATAGTTTTAGCTTTCATTTCCTGGTATAACATCACAGATTCTAGAATTGTCAGGACTACCAAGTTTAAATCTATAGGTATGGTAAAGCCTCTGTGCTTTGCATATTCTATAAAATCTGTGAAATCAAAGTGAACTGTCCTCTGACTCTGAAACATCTATTCACTATCCACGATGTGCTAAGTCCAAAAGATTTATTTTAACAAAAGAAAGAGAAACAGGCAAATAACATGGCTACTTAGAAAAAGCACTAGAGCCAGGCTCACACCTGTAATCCCTACACTTTGGGAGGCCGAGGTGGGCAGATCACCTGAGGTTGGGAGACCAGCCTGACCAATATGGAAAAACCCCACCTCTACTAAAAATACAGAATTAGCCGGGCATGGTATCACGTACCTGTAATCCCAGCTACTTGAGAGGCTGAGGCAGGAGAATCACTTGAACCTGGGAGGCGAATGTTGAGGTGAACTGAGATCGTGGCATTGCACTCCAGTCTGGGCAACAAGAGCGAAACTCTGTCTCAAAAAAAAAAAAAAAGAAGAAGAAAAGAAAAAGCACTAGAATAGCTGGGCACAGTGGCTAATGCCTGTAATCCCAGCACTTTGGGAGGCCAAGGCAGGTGGATCATTTAAGGGCAGGAGTTCGAGACCAGCCTAGCCAACATGGTGAAACCCCATCTCGACTAAAAAAAAAAAATTGCCAGGTGTGTTGGCACCTGCCTGTAATCCCAGCTACTAGGGAGACTAAGGGACAAGAATTGCTTGAACCCAGGAGACAGAGGTTGCAGTAAGCCAACGTTGTGCCACTGCACTCCAGCCTAGGCTAAAGAGCAAGATCCTGTCTCAAAAAAAAAAAAAAAAAAAAAAAGCACCAGAAAAGTCCTTGCCATGTAGAACTTTCTGACCATTTTTTTCTGTTTGATTAACTTTCTATTTTATGTGCGTTTGTGTGTGTGTGTGTGTGTCTGTGTGTGTGTAGAATAAGAGAGAATTTAAATATATATGAAATCCTATTTCATCTTTGGGGAAATATATGAAAGACAGCAGAAGTTGTGTAATAGTTAAAGAAATTGGGGGAAAGGAAAAATCAAAAACTGTCTTCCTCGAGTTTGACAGACAAATTGTGGTGGCTCTCCATCCGAGCATGTGGCTTCTCTAGCACTACTTTTAATTATGTCTTTCAGCTCTTAACCAATTGAAAGTGTCTACTAATACAGTTTCCAGCCAGGCACAATAGCTCACGCCTGTAATCCCAGCATTTTGGGAAGCCAAGGCAATGAGGGTTCTCTTGAGGCCAGGAGTTCAAGATAAGCCTGGGCAACATAGTGAGACCCATCTCTACATAAATAAAAATAAAAATAGTTTCCCATGGCTTCACACAAATAAAGCAAGTTGCTGCCTGCTTTCCCAGTCTTTTATGAATAAGATTCTTCAAAGTGTTGATATTGAATTTCCTTGTTGCAAATCCATATTATTTCTGTAGAGTTTCCCATGCCTTCACTTCAATGGTTAACTGAAAAGAGGGGTAGATTCCCCTTTGTGATATGCTTCTCTGAAATCACAAAGCTTCTGGAGCCCTCCTTCTTAGTGGCTAACAAATTTATTTCTTCTCATATTAATCCGTCTGTTGAAACAAGACTGCATATTCTCGGTCAAACTGGTTCCACTTCATCTCGCTGACCTTCGTTCTCCTCTATGTTTGCAGTACCCCACTGGCTGATACAGAATGAGACTGCATTGCTAGTATGACTCAAAAGAGGCTTCAGTTTGATTAAAATCTGCTCTTTGATATTTGTTTTTTAAACCTTTAGACATATGATGTTTTTAGTTTACACAAATTCACATTCTGTTGTCAGAAAACTTTATTTATTTTTAAATAAAATAGTAGTTATTTTCACTATAGGTATAAAATAAAAAAGGAGTTCTGAAAACAGTTTTTTTGTTGTTGTTGTTTTGTTTTTTTGAGATGGAGTTTGGCTCTTGTTGCCCAGGCTGGAGTGTAGTGGCATGATCTCGGCTCACTGCAAACTCTGCCTCCCAGGTTCAAGTGATTCTTCTGCCTCAGCCTCCCGAGTAGCTGGGATTACAGGCATCTGCCACCATGCCTGGCTAATTTTTTGTATTGTTTTGGTAGAGACAAAGTTTTCACCATGTTGGCCAGGCTGATCTCAAACTCCTGACCTCAAGTGATCCACCCGCCTTGGCCTCCCAAAGTGCTGGGATTACAGGCATTAGCCAAAAACAGTTTCTATTAAAGATGATAAGGAGATAATATGGACTTCCTTACTTGATTGTGCTTAGTAATAACATTCTACCCACTGGATGGGGAAAGAAGCAGTAGAAAGATTTATTGAGGGGATTTCTTAATGGAACTCCCTAGTTAGCATCGTAGCTCTGTCATTAGCAGCGCCATCTTGGATAAGTCTTATCTTGGATATTACCTCGTATGACCTCAGTTTGTCCTCTGTCAAATGAGAGGATTGGCTTGGCCGATTCTCAGATCCTATTCAGTCGTAATAGGCCTTGATTCTGTTTATTACCTTAAGATATTTGATGAAGTCATTTTTGGTTCTTATGTTTTAAAATAACATTCATTGTAATATAGTAATACTTAACACTCATGTTTTCATCCTCAAAATATTTTTCTCTTATAATGTTTAAAATGTATCTTGGATAGCAAGAAGAACTATTACTATCCCCACTTTTCAGATAAGGAAGTTTAGGAAGGTTCCATAATTGCCCCAAGTGGAACAAAGGCAGCCTTAGACTAATTTAAAGGTCTTTTTTTTTTTTTTTTTTTTTCACTGTCACTGCATTGGTGAGGCTGGTCTCACACTCTTGGTCTTAAGTGTACTCTCACCTCAGGCTCCCCAAGTGCTGGGATTACAGGCATGAGCCACCACTCCTGGCCTTATTTACTGGCTTGAAGCCCTGCCATTGCCAATGGCAGGCATGTCATGAAGCCTGGGACAGGACATTGCAGTACAGAGTGTGAGAACAATTCAGCTGAACTACCTTCACTTCAAAGCCAGGAGCCTGTATTTATTTATTTGTTACTTTTTTCAATAGATACAGGGTCTCACTATGTTATCCAGGCTGACCTCGAACTCCTGACCTCAAGGGATCCTCCTGCCTCAGCCTCCCAAAGTGCTGGGATTACAGGTATAAGCCACTGCACCCAGCCAGGAGTCTGTATTTATATCCCCTCCTTGTACTTGCTCTAATTGTATTCAGAAGAAAAGCTGTACATGGAAGTGCCAACCTTTCAGGAAGTGGCTACAGAATAAAGTATGACACTCCATCAAGTTAAATTAAATTAAAATCACATCTGATTAAATCATTTTAAAAGATGAGCCTGGCATGGCAACACTTTGTGTAACCATCATAGCTTTGCAGTGAGTCATGGTGAGATGTACTCCCGGTGTTATATAATATACAATGAATTCTTTGAAAAGTGATCAAAACTTCCAAAACACAGTATTAAAATGAGTACTGGGTTAGTAAAGGAACAGAGCCATTTTACTACGGTAACATGAACCTTTTTTCATTTGAATAGCACAGAAAAATATATCGCTGATCTTTTTGCTCTTTCTGGCTTTCCCTTCACATTGCTGTTTGAATGCTTAGTCTGGAATAACTTAAAAGGGGATAAATTCCATGGTGTTGCATACAGAAGGCCTTTCTCTGGGCAGTGCTTGTCAGTTCTCTATGTAAATAGGGATAACAAAGACCCCAAGAGATGAACAGACAAAGGACATAGTAGACAATTCACAAAAGAGGAAATTCAGTTGTTTAACAAAAAGTGGGAAAAGGTTCCATCTCACTAGTAATCAAAGATATGCAAATTAAAACACTAATGAGAGACCCAAAGTGTTTGGTTGGTTGTTTTTTATGACAATACAGTGATGGCATCAGTATGAAAGCTGCTTTCTTGCACATTGCTAGGAGCAGGGTAAATGGACTCAGCTCTGTTTAAAAAAAACAAAAAATTGGCAATGATACAAATAAAAGTCAAAGTATTAAAAATGTTTATGCTTTTTGAACTAGTAATTTCACTCTTAGGGATCCATCCTATACAAGCCTAAATATGGAAAATATTTTGTATACACTAAAGTATACATCACAGTGCTACTATTTGTAATAGCAAAAACAAAAACTAAATAAGTGTGTGATATGTTAAAGTATGGCTCACTATACTGAAACGTGAAGCAATTAAAATTGTTTTAGGAAGTGTTTCTAATCACCTAGGAAAAGACTTATGTTATCATGTAATGTGAGAAATGAGGTCATGAACACTATGAAACACCTGTGAAAATAAACAGATTTTTTTTAAAGATGAAGAAAACAATTATTTTTAGAAAAAGTAACTATGAAAGAAAATACACTAAAAATGTTAATTTTTTTTTTTTTTAAGACAGAGTTTCGCTCTTGTTGCTGAGGCTGGAGTGCAATGGTGCAATCTCAGCTCACTGCAACCTTCACCTCCCGAGTTCAAGTGATTCTCCTGCCTCAGCCTCCCTAGTAGCTGGAATTACAGGCATGTGCCACCATGGCCCGCTACTTTTCTTGTATTTTTAGTAGAAACAGGGTTTCTCCACATTGGTCAGGCTGGTCTCAATCTCCCGACCTCAAGTGACCCACCCACCTCGACCTCCCAAAGTGCTGGGATTACAGGCATGAGCCACTGCACCCAGCCAAAAATGTTAATATTAGTTCTCTTTAGACTGATGTCTTCTTTTTACTTTTCCATATTTTCAGGAGTTTTATATTGATTCCTTAGGACATTTACAGTGAACATAAAAATGTTAGAAAGAGAGAAGAGCTTAACATTTTTCATTAGAGCACCCTTAAAAAATACATTTTCTAAGGAAACCTGAATTGCCTAGATCTCATCTCTTTTTTGTTTGTTTGTTTTATGTACATCTTCGCCTATAGTAGATAGATCATTGATGTACTTACCAAAACAAAAGGAAATGGTCCTGTTTCCTGTGAAATTGTGTAAGCATGTGCCCTAAAAACCACCTTTGTTTTAGATTCTTTCCAGTCTATTTAAAATTCTGGTCTTTATCTGACAGGCTGGAACTTTTCTTTTCTTTTCTTTTCTTTTCTTTTTCTTTTTTTTTTTTTTTTTTTGAGACAGAGTTTCACTCTTGTTGTCCAGGCTGGAGTGCAATGGCGCAATCTCAGCTCACCGCAACCTCTACCTTCCAGGATCAAGCAATTCTCCTGCCTCAGCCTCCTGAGTAGCTGGAATTACAGGTATGCACCACCACGCCCAACTAATTATGTATTTTTAGTAGACACGAGATTTCTCCACGTTATTTTTATTTTTTCCTTTCCTTTTTTTTTTTTTTTTTTTTTTTTTGACACAAGATCCAGGGTCTTGCCCTGTTGCTCAGGCTGGAGTGAAATGGCAAGATCTTGGCTCACTGCAAACCCTGCCCCCTGGGCTCAAGCAATCCACTTGCCTCGGCCTCCAAGTAGCTGGGACTACAGGCATGTGCCACTATGCCTGGATAATTTTGTAATTTTTGTAGAGCCGGGGTTTCACCACGTTGCCCAGGCTGGTCTCAAACTTCAGAGCTCAGGTGATCCATCCACTTCAGCCTCCCAAAGTGCTGGGACTGTAGGCAGGAGCCAGGCCCATGTTGTTATTTTTCAAAAAGAAAGAAAGGAAAGTGGTAAAAATAATGATAAATATGGTATTATTTAGTCTCCAAAAAGAACAGCATGGCCTTTATCAGAGGTATGTCTGGTTCTCAGAAAAAGAACCCAGAGCAAGAGAAAATGATAGATATTTAATAGCGGGCAAAAGTCTTTTTACATAAAACCTGTCAAAAAAGAAAATCGTATCGTAATTTGGGACTGTAACCCACTGTCAGTTATTTACATGAGTTTGAATAGCATTGGGTTGGGTTGTGTTATGCCACCTAAAATCCAAACCAAGTAGGTATACCCAGTTAAACAGACTTGGGAAGAGAAGTGTGAAGTGTCAGCAGGATTCTTGAAGTCATGGTGGAGGGGAAGAGAAGTGGCCTGCAGATTTCATCAGCAGTTCTTCCGGTACCCTCCTTTTTCCTAAAATAATCTCTCTGACTTTATCACTGCTGTTAGGAACATACAATATGTTTTTAGTACAGATTCTACTTAAATATCAACAATTTTTCCACTCTATCAGCTGTTCCGTAATATGTGATTCTGAAAACAAACCAGAAAAAAAACAAACAAACAAATACTGGAACACTTTTTGCTTTTAAAGTTTGCTCTTAAATGATGTGACCCCTTTTATGATGGATGTTGTTAGCTCCAAGGGTGCCAGATTTAGCAATCCATTATTTATCCTCTTCTCCTGGGACTCATCATTTTTCCTAAATTACCACATTTCACATTCACAGCCCTTTTAATGCTCACACCCTGCACTGTTTTGTGTACATTCCATTCATCCTGCTCACCCATTATGGGTTATTGCCATCTGGTGGAAAAACAGGGTTGACTACCAGATGGTAGTTTTGAAATTCCGGAAGTGAAATGAAGTTGTTTTCATCAGGGAAAAATGCATTTCTGTCTCATGCATATTCTGGTGTTCTAAAACAACAAGTGTTTTTCTGTTCCATTTCACATGGGGAAGCATACAACCATTTCAGCTGCTGAACACATTAAAAAATTGACTTTCTATATACACCACACAAAAATCCTGCTGTGAAAATTTAGGCCCCCTTTTTATTTCTTTTTTCTTTTCCCTCTGTCACCCAGGCTGGAGTGCGGTGGCAAGATCACAGCTCACTGCAGCCTCAACCTTCCAGGCTTGAGTGATCATCCCACCTCAGCCTCCTAAGTAGCTGAGAGTACAGGCTCATGCCACCACAACTGGCTAATTTTTAAAAAATGTTTGTAGAGGCCAGGCGCGGTGGCTCACGCCTGTAATCCCTGCACTTTGGGAGGCCGAGGCGGGCGGATCACAAGGTCAGGAGATCGAGACCATCCTGGCTAACACGGTGAAACCCCGTCTCTACTAAAAATACAAAAAAGTAGCCGGGCGCGGTGATGGGCGCCTGTAGTCCCAGCTACTCAGGAGGCTGAGGCAGGAGAATGGCATGAACCCAGGAGGCGGAGCTTGCAGTGAGCCGAGATCACGCCACTACACTCCAGCCTGGGCGACAGAGCAAGACTCTGTCTCAAAAAAAAAAAAAAAAAAATGTTTGTAGAGACGGGGTCTCACTACCTTGCACAGACTGGTCTCAAACTCCTGGGTTCAAGTGATCCTCCCTCTTTGTTGGGATTATAGCGTAAGCCACCATGCTCAGCTCTCCACCTTTTAAAATAATCCTGTGATCATGAAACAAAAATGACAAAACAAAATAGAGCTAAAATGTCTCAACTGTTTCTCCCTTCACTAGGAAAAAAATGCAGTATTAGATGTTTTCTACTTTTAAGTTCTATTATATGATAGCACACTTGAGTCATTAAGCAATTTTAGGGTATTCTTAAAATGAGACTTATTCATATTCAAAATTTAGCATAGTCTTCAAAGTGACAGGATGAATAATAGTCCAAAATGATTTAGGAGTTTCTCTTTCTGAAATTGTCATAACATTTACTAACACTGTCACAATCCTTTAACATCTAAATTAGGCCAGGTACAATGGCTCATGCCTGTAATGCCAACACTTTTAGAGGCCAATGCGAGGAGATTGTTTGAGCCCAGGAGTTCAAGACCAACCTGAGCAACATAGCAGGATCCTGTCTCTACAAAACAAAATTTTGTTTAATTTTTAAAGAAAAATAAAAATCTAAATAAAATCAGATAGTTGGCCTGAGATCCTCAAAACTATCAATATTATAAAAGACAAAAAAGGCAGGGGGAGGGTGGTCAGGCACGGTGGCTCATGCCTGTAATCCCAGTCGAGGGGGCAGATCACTTAAGGTCAGGAGTTCAAGACCAGCCTGGCCAACATGGTGAAACCCTGTCTCTACTGAAAATACAAAAATTAGCCGTGTGTGGTGGCGCATGCCTGTAATCCCAGCTCCTTGGGAGGCTAAGGCAGGAGAATGGCTTGAACCCAGGAGGCAGAGGTTGCAGTGAGCTAAGATGGTACCACTGCACTCCAGCATGGGTGACAGAGCAAGTAAGACTCTGTCTCAAAAAAGAAAAAAAAAAAAAGGGGGGGGGATTTTCATAGTCTGTTCAGGCTTTTATAACAAAATACCATAAACTAGGTGGCTTACCAACAAGAGAAATTTATTTATCACAGTTCTGGAGTCTGAGAAGTCCAAGATCAAGTTCCCAGCAGATAGCAGGGAATGGTGGCCCATGCTTGTAGTCCCAGCTACTCAGGAGGCTGAGGTAGAAAGATTGCTTAAGCCCAGGAGTTTGAGGCTGCAATGACCTATGAGCATGTTACTTCACCCCATCTCTAAAAATGAAAATGAAATTACCAATGTTTTAAAGAAGATGCCAGCAGATTCAGTGTATGTTAAGAACCCACTTTCTGATTCATGGATGGCACCTTCAGTTGTGTCCTCATATGGTTTAAAGGGCCAACGAGCTCCCGTGGGCACATTTTACAAGGTCTCTAATTTGATATATGAGGGTTCACCTTGGGGTTTAGGATTTCCGCTTATGAATTTTGAGGGATGATAAACATTTAGACCATCGCAGAGATTGTTGTGGTTAAAAAGAGATTAATGAGACATAATTACCAATCATATTCTTGATTGGATTGTGAATCTAGAAAAAGAAAAGCTTTAAGGATAATTGGAGAAATCTGGATATGGGCTATATATTACTATTATTATGTCAGTTACATTTGTTAGGTAGAACAATGCTGTTGTGGTTATATAAGAGAATTCCCTCTTCTTGGGAGATGCAGGATGAATATTTAGGTGTGGAACTTACTTTTTTCTTTCTTTTTTTGAGACAGAGTTTTGCTCTTATTGCCCAGGCTGGAGTGCAATGGCACGATCTTGGCTCACCGCAACCTCTGCCTCCCGAGTTCAAGCGATTCTCCTGCCTCAGCCTCCCTAGTAGCTGGGATTACGGGCATGTGCCACCATGCCCAGCTATTTTTTTGTATTGTTACTAGAGACGAGGTTTCGCCATGTTGGTTCAGGCTGGTCTCCAACTCCCAACCTCAGGTGATCCGCCCACCTTGGCCTCCCAAAGTGCTGGGATTATAGGTATGAGCCACTGCACCCGGCCAGAACTTACTTTTAATTGGTTGAAAAATATAAGAAGAGAAATAAAGCATCCGTGGCAAAATATTAACAATTGATTAATCTAGATGAAAGGCAATTAATCTAGATGATTATTCTAGATGATTAATCTAGATGATTAATTAATCTAGATGAAAGGCAATTAATCTAGATGAAAGGCAACAATATGTTCATTGTTCAGTTTTCTCAAATTTTAGATAAGCTTCATAATTTTTAAAATAAAAACTTGGGAGAAAAACACAATTGAAGAGAATGGTCCTTTAAAAACCTTCAACAGAGATGAAATCCTTTTTCACCACATAAAACGAGATGCCACTGACACACAATGGCTAATCCACTGAGTGCATTACTTTAATTATAGTGCATTACCTTATTACTAGACGTCAGACTATATGGAAGGTCATTCAGTAGGATCAAAAAACTTAAGTAGTTTCTACTTCCGGCCACGATGGAACAACAAGAATTGGAAATACCTTCCTACCTTAACCAGGAAACTGGATAAAAATACATGAAACACTGGTTTCCAGACATTGGACAACAGGAAGCTCAGGACAGTATTTCCTAGGAGAAGGAAAACAAATGAGGTGAGCCCTATCTTTGTCCCAGCTTACTGTCTAGAGAGTGTCTAGGCTGTAGCTCATGGAGGGGAAAATGCAAACAGTAAAATACATAGAAGAAAAGTCTGTCAATAGAAATAAAGCTTGAAATGACACATATGATAAAGTTAATAAACAAAGACATTAAAACAGTTAAAGAACCATGACAAAGAGATACACAGAAGATAATAACCTATGTTGAACTTCTAAATATGACAAACACAAAAATATACACTGGATGATATTAACAGAAAACTAGAAACCACAGAAAAAAAAAATTAGTGAATTTGAACACACAGCAATAAAAACGATCCAAAATGAAACACAGAAGAAAGATTGGAAATTAAAATGAACAGAGTTTAATGGCTATATGGAAATATAAAGTGGTATAATATACTTGTAAATAGAGTCCCAGAAGGAGAGAAATATGAGGTGAGAGGTAGAAGCAGAAGGACTGTTTAAAGATAATGACCAGGCTGGGTGCAGTGGCTCACGCCTATAATCCCTGCACTTTGGGAGGCCAAGACGGGCGGATCACAAGGTCAGGAGATCGAGACCATCCTGGCTAACACGGTGAAACCCCGTCTCTACTAAAAAAAAAAAATGCAAAAATTAGCCAGGCACGGTGGCAGGCGCCTGTAGTCCCAGCTACTGGGGAGGCTGAGGCAGGAGAATGGCGTGAACCTGGGAGGTGGAGCTTGCAGTTAGTGGAGATCACGCCACTGCACTCCAGCCTGGTTGGCAGAGCGAGACTCCATCTCAAAAAAAAAAAAATAATGACCCAAAATTTTTATATTTGATGAAAATTATATACCCGCAAGAGCCAAATACTTAAGTGAGCTGGAAGAACATAAAACATGATTAAATTTACCAAGACATTAACCAAATTGCTTAAAACTAGTGGTAAAAAGAAAAATCTTAAAAGCAGGCAGGAAAAAAAGACACATAAAGTACATAGACTTTTTATTGCAAATAATGCAAATCAGAAAAGAGTAAATCAATATCTTTAAAGCAATGAAAGTAACATACAGCCAACCTAGAAATCTATATCTAGTGAGAATGTCTTTCATAAAGGAAGGTGAAATAAAAACCTTTTGAGACATATAAAAGTAGAAAGAATAAACAGCAGTGATACCCGGGTAGTATTGTTACCAGTGGCGAATCTACATGGGTCTGCAGCAACCTCAGTTCTCCTCAGAAGAAATAATTCAGCTGAGGTCCTGAAGGCAGGAGACACTGAGGGAAGTTTTAGAGCAGGAGTGAAAGTTTATTAAGAAGCTTTAGAGCAGGAACAAAAGGAAGGAAAGTATACTTGGAAGAGCGCCAAGCCAACGACTTGAAAGGTAAGTGTGCAGTTTGACCTTTTGACTTGGGGTTTTATATGTTGGCAGACTTCTGGGATCTTGCGTTCCTCCTGCCCTGAGTCTTCCCTTAGGGTGGGCTGTTCACATGTGCAGTGTGTTTATTGGCGTTGCACACATGCTCACTTGAGGCATTCTTCCCTTGCCAGTGGGATGTCCCTGGAAGTTTGTGTACCAGTTAAACTCCGCCATTTTGCCTCTTAATGTGCATGCTTGAGCCCACTCACCCAACTCCTGAGACTTACAGGGAAGCTGCTGATCACCCGTTTCAGGTGTTTCTGTCTGTTTGGAGACTGCCTTTTTCTGGCACCAGCTACAACCAATTATTAATTAGAGAGACAGTATAATAACTGCCTGACCATCACCTGATAGTCGCCTGAAATTCCTGTTGTTGGGGGAGCCCTTTCCTGCTCTGCTCATGCCTGACTAGCTACCTGCTGTAATATTTCCCCCCTCAAGAGTCCAAGACCCCAATTCTTTGGGGGAAATGGATGAAGGGCAGTCTTCTGTAACTACTTTCTGCTGACAGAGGGTGGTGGTGGTTCTGTGGGTCTTAGCCTCTTGCTAGTTGTCATGGCAGGGTGGCTCTGTGGGTTGGTGAAAGTGGTATCCAGCCAGGTCCCAAGGGAGACAAAGGCAGAATTTCACCTCTGTCATGTCTCACTGATGGGCAGTCTAGGGGTCCCCCGTAGAAGGGTGACTCTTGAATATTGAGAGGAGGGTATCCCTCACTGAAGATCATCTGTAGCTTGATGGCCTGAAGGCAAGGAGACAAATCAAGTTGTTAGATTTAAAAGAATGTTAACATGAAATAAAGGAGTGAGGATAGGTCCAAAAATTCTTGAAGCTGTCAAAATGCTCAAGTAGCTGGTGGATATAGCCATGCCTACTCTAAGACTTGGATGCATATGGTTGCCACCCAATTCTAATATGTGCCCAAAATTAGAATATTGATCCAGATTTTTATATTACTCATCCTCCTTGCTAATTCTGAGCTGCAGCCAGATGACTGCTTGGTTCACAGGAATAAGCAGGGTTAGTCTAAATTGCAGACAAAAATACAAAAACAACTGATGAAACTAGAATCTAATAATAGCTATACCATAGTTCTCAAAACAATTTTTCTCTCTCTAGTCCTCAATTTTATTAAAAACAAATCATGATAGGACTGACTTGTTTGCAAAATATGCTTTAGTCTTATTATACTTAACCTGAGTGTTTGTATAAGGTACAGCAAGAGTAGTTATTTGCCATATAGGCTCCTTTTAAAATTAGCTTTGATGGAACTTTATTCCATAAGGAATCTCAGATAACACTCTTTTTAAAGCCTTAAGCCAAGCCATTTGTTGGTGCCATCAAATACCTGTATGAGCTGGGTATATTTTTGTTCTCTTGAGGTCCCAAGATAAATTGGTTTCCTGGGCCTGTTAGAAAGTGACATTCTTTACTTACCACAGGTCAGGAACCTTGAACAGGGACTGTGTAGACAAGGTATGAGGACCGTTTTCCCAAGGGGCTTTTATGGAAAGCATGCCTTTCCAGTCAAAGCTTTGGTAAAATAACCAGTTTCTCCAATTGTGTCCTGTTGCAAAAGAGAACAGATTCTTATTGCACTTATGCAAATAACTATATTCCCATAAATTAAGAATACTCACAAATAGTTTCCAAATTCTGAAGAAATCAGATGCAGAGAAACAACTATGTTCCAAATATTGTTTATAGGTTGATATGGTTTGGCTCTGTGTTCCCACCCAAATCTCATTTGAATTGTAATCTCTATGTGGTGGGGGAGGAGTCTGGTAGGAGGTGATTGAATCATGGAGGTAGACTTCCTCTTGTTTTTCTTGTGATAGTGAATTCTCATGAGATCTGGTTGTTTATAAGTATGTGGCACTTCTCCCTTCATGCTCTGTCTCTCCTGCCACCATGTGAAGAAGGTCCTTCCTTCCCCTTTGCCTGCTGCCATAATTTCCCGAGGCTCGCAGTCTTGCTTCCTGTTAAGCTTGTGGAACTGTGAGTCAATTAAACCTCCTTTTTGCATAAATTACCCAGTCTCAGGTAGTTTTTTATAGCAGTGTGAAAACGGATACAGAAAATTGGTAACAGGAGTACTGTATTGCTATAAAGATACCTGAAAATGTGGAAGTCACTTTGGATCTAGGTAACAGGCAGAAGTTGGAGGGGTTCAGAGGGCTCAGAAGAAGACAAGAAGATGAGGGAAAGTTTGGACCTCCCTAGAGACTTGTTGAATGGTTGTGATCAAAATGCTAACGGTGATGTGGACAGTGAAATCTAGGTTGAGGCGGTCTCAGATGGCGATGAGGAACTTATTGGGAACTGGAGCAAAAGTCACTGTTGTTGTGCTTTAGCAAAGAGACTGGTGGCATTGTGATCCTGCACTAGGAATCTGTGGAACTTTGAACTTGAGAGAGATGATTTAGGGCATCTGGTGGAAGAAATTTCTAAACAGCCAAGGATTCAAGATTAGCCTGGCTGCTCCTAACAGCATAGAGTCATATGCATTCACAAAGAGATGGTTTGAAATTTGAACTTATGTTTAAAAGGGAAGCAGAGAATAAAAGTTTGGAAAATTTGCAGCCTGACCATGTGGTAGAAAAGAAAAAAAAAAAAAACCTTTTCTGGGGAGAAATTCAAGCTGGCTGCAAAAATCTGCATAAGTAAAGAGGAGCCAAATATTAATAGCCAAGACAATGGGGAAAATATCTCAAGGGCATGTCAGAGACCTTCGTGGTAGCCCCTCCCATTACAGGCCTGGAGGCCTAGGAGGGGAAAATGGTTTTGTTGGCCAGACCCAGGGCCCTGCTTCTCTGTGCAGTCTCAGGACATGGCACCCTGCATCCCAGCTGCTCCAGCTCCAGCTGTGGCAAAAAGGTGCTAAGGTACAGCTCAGGGCATTGCTTCAGAGAGTGTAGGCCCCAAGACTTGGCAGCTTTTACGTGGTGTTGGACCTGCAGGTGCACAGAAGGCAAGAGTTGAGATTTGGGAACATCCACCTAGATTTCAGAGGATATGTGGAAATGCCTGGATGTGCACACAGAACTCTACTGCAGGAGCAGAGCTCTCATGCAGAACCTCTGCTAGGGCAGTTGGAGAAGAAATGGGTTGGAGCCCCCACACAGAGTCCCCACTGGGCCACTGCCTTATGGAGCTGTGAGAAGAGGGCCACCCTCCCCCAGACCCCAGAATAGTAGATCCACTGTCAGCTTGCATCATGTACCTGGAAAAGCTGCAGGCACTCAATGCCAACCTTTGAAAGCAGCCAGTGGGACTGTACCCTGCAGAGCCTCAAGGGTGGACCTGCCCAAGACCTTGGGAGCCTACCCCTTCCATCAGCATGCCCTGGATGTGAGACATGGAGTCAAAGGAGATTATATTGGAGCTTTAAGATTTAATGACTGTCCTGCTGGATTTTGGACTTGCAAAGGGCTTGTAGCCCTTTTATTTTGGCCAATTTCTCCGTTTTGGAAGGGAGGCATTTACCCAATGACTGTACCTCCTTTGTATCTTGAAAGTAACTAACTTGTTTTTTATTTTTTATTTTACAGGCTCATAGGTGGAAGAGACTTGCCTTGTCTCAGATGATACTTTGGACTTGGACTTTTGAGTTCATGCTGGAATGAGTTAAGACTTTGGGGGACTATTGGGAAGGCATGATTGCTTTTGTTTTTTTTGTTTAGACAGAGTCATGGTCTGTCACCCAGCTGGAGTGCAGTGGTGCAATCTTGGCTCACCGCAACCCCTGCCTCCTGGGTTCAAGCAATTCTCCTGTCTCATCCTCCCAAGTAGCTAGGATTACAGGTACCCACCACCATGCCCAGCTAATTTTTGTATTTTTAATAGAGACAGGGTTTCACCATGTTGGCCACATGATTGGTTTTGAAATGTGAGAAGGACATGTGATTTAAGAGGGGCCAGGGGTAAAATGATATGTTATGGCTTTATGTCCCCACTCAGATCTCTCATCTGGAATTGTAATTGCCAGTGTTGGGGGAGGGGTCTGGTAGGAGGTGACTGAATCATGAGGGTGGATTTCACGTTGCTCTTTTCATGTTAGTGAGTTCTCATGAGATCTGGTTGTTCGAAAGTATGTGGCATTTCCCTCTTCACTTACTCTCTCTCCTGCCACCACCTGAAGGAGGTCTTTGCTTCCCCTTCACCTTCCACCATGATTTTAAGTTTCCTGAGGCCTCCCAGTCATGCTTCCTGTTGAGCCTGTGAAACTATGAGTCGGCCGGGCGTGGTGGCTCACGCCTGTAATCCCAGCACTTTGGGAGGCCGAGGCGGGCGGATCACAAGGTCAGGAGATCGAGACCACGGTGAAACCCCGTCTCTACTAAAAATACAAAAAATTAGCCGGGCGCGGTTGTGGGCGCCTGTAGTCCCAGCTACTCGGGAGGCTGAGGCAGGAGAATGGCGTGAACCCGGGAGGCGGAGCTTGCAGTGAGCCGAGATCGCACCACTGCACTCCAGCCTAGGCGACAGAGCGAGACTCCGTCTCAAAAAAAAAAAAAAAAAAAGAAACTATGAGTCAATTAAATTTCTTTTTTTTCATAAATTACCCAGTCTCAGGTAGTTCTTTATAACAGAATGAAAGCAAGCTAATACACAGGTATATACTTTACTCGGTTGTTAAAAACTGTACATAGCTCAAAGAAAAGTTTTCTTGACTTTGACAAAGGATTAGCAATGTGTTAAGCAAAAAGTCATGAGGATTATTTCAGTCTTCTATTAGTTTAGTCCATGCAGTTAACTCATTATGCTTGATATTAATGAACATGTTAGCTCTCCAGGAGAGTCCTGAGAGTTTTTTCCTTTATTCTAATGTCACAATCTCCAAAGTTATCAGAAACCTGCATTTAAGAGCACCTGTTAGAGTCCTAGATCTGTTTATAAAATCACCTTTTAAAGAGGTTTAAAACAAGACAACAATTGTGCATGACAAAAAGTTTTAGGGTAGCCACAGACAAAGACAAAATTGACCAGGAAATTTATTACCTCTGTGGCACACAATAATTTAACATAACAATTATAGAGTTATTATGGATAATGTATACTAAGTAATTTTATTTTTATTTATTTTTTTTGAGACAGAGTTTTGCCCTTGTTGCCCAGGCTGGAGTGCAATGGTGCAATCTCAGCTCACTGCAACCTTTGCCTCCCGGGTTAAAGTGATTCTCCTGTCTCAGCCTCCCGAGTAGCTGGGATTACAGGCACATGCCACCATACCCGGCTGATTTTTATATTTTTAGTAGAAACGGAGTTTCATCATATCGGTCAGGCTGGTCTCGAGCTCCTGACCTCAGGTGATCCACCTGCCTCGGCCTCCCAGAGTGCTGGGATTACAGGCGTGAGCCACCATGCCCAACCTAATGTATAATACGTTATATTAGAATCATAGGAATTTTGCATAATTTTGAAACACATACCGGTAACACATTTACATAAATACAGTCCAAAGAAAGCCAGATGTTACCTTAGCATTAGTGCACTATTCATGGCAAACCCAACTCTTAACTAAACCTTATAGACAAATCTATTCAATTTATTTTTTCTTTTTGAGATGGAGTCTTGCTCTGTCACCCAGGCTGGAGTGCAGTAGGGCTATCTTGACTCACTGCAACCTCTGCCTCCCGGGTTCAAGTGATTCTTCTGCCTCATCCTCCCAAGTAGCTTGGACTACAGGCACATGCCACCATGCCTGGCTAATTTTTGTATTTTTAGTAGAGATGGGATGTCACCATATTGGTCAGGCTGGTCTCGAACTCCTGACCTCATGATCCACTGGTCTCGGCCTCCCAAAGTGCTGGGATTACAGGCGTGAGCCACTGTGCTGGGCCTTTTTTTCCTGTTTTTGATCTTTTTTTGAGACTGAGTCTCGCTCTGTCGCCCAGGCTGGCATGATCTCAACTCACTGCAACCTCCGCCTCCTGGGTTCAAGTAGGAATAGATAGGATAAAGCTAGAAGTACGAGCAAGTTGTGCTCAACCTCCACCTCCTGGGTTCAAGTGATTCTCCTGCGTCAGCCTCCTGAGTAGCTGGGATTACAGGCACATGCCACCATGCCCAACTAATTTCTTGTATTTTTAATAGAGATGGGATTCCACTATGTTAGCCAGACTGGTCTCGATCTCTTGGTCTTGTGATCCACCCACCTCGGCCTCCCAGTCTGTTCAACCTTAATCAGTTTAACCATAAGGTAAAATTTTTGTTGTTGTTGTTTGTTTGTTTTGTTTTTGAGACAGAGTCTCACTCTGTGGCCCAGGCTGCAGTGCAGTGGTGTGATCTTGGCTTACTGCAACTTCCGCTTCCTGGGTTCAAGCGATTCTCCCGCCTCAGCCTCCTGAGTAGTTGGGATTACAGGCACATGCCACCACACCCAGCTAATTTTTGGATTTTGGGTAGAGGTGGGATTTCGCCATGTTGGACAGGCTGGTCTCAAACTCCCAACCTCAGGTGATCCACCTGCTTTGGCCTCCCAAAGTGCTGGGATTACAAGCATGAGCTACTGTGCCAAACTAAGGTAAAAATTTTTATAAACTTTTTATAACCCTTTAGAATGTTCTGTTAAAGAGCAGAATAATACTCTAAGAAAACTGTGTTGTGTCTTTATTCCAATGTTCAATTTAGGAATAAATTGAATAATGTCCCTTTAATTTTAGCTAATGTATTCACACTCAGAACTTCTTTTACAAGATTAATCTTTCACAAACCTTCCACAACTTGCTCAAACCATTAGCTTTATCCTATCTAACTTAAAACAATTTTTTGTATTTTTAGTAGAGACAGGGTTTCACCATGTTGGCCAGGCTGGTCTCGAACTCCTGGCCTCAGGTAATCCATCAGCCTCAGCCTCTCAAAGTGCTGAGATTACAGGTGTGAGCCACCATACCTCGCCAACATTGAACAACCAGTTATTTTTATTTTATTTATTTATTTATTTATTTATTTTATTTTTTTGAGACGGAGTCTCGCTCTGTCGCCCAGGCCGGAGTGCAGTGGCTGGATCTCAGCTCACTGCAAGCTCCACCTCCTGGGTTTAGACCATTCTCCTGCCTCAGCCTCCCGAGTAGCTGGGACTATAGGCGCCCGCCACCATGCCTGGCTAGTTTTTTGTATTTTTTAGTAGAGACGGGGTTTCACCATGTTAGGCAGGATGGTCTCGATCTCCTGACCTCGTGATCCGCCCGTCTCGGCCTCCCAAAGTGCTGAGATTACAGGCTTGAGCCACTGCGCCCGGCAAACAACCAGTTATTTTACTTTAGGACAAGAATTTACCACATGAGATCCTTTCTCAGACAAAATCTCTTTTCTTTTTAATGTTCCTTACCAGAATAATTTATAACTTACCTTTACAACTTTTGTATTAGACAAGTAATTTTCCATCTTTTAGAAAATTATTATTTGTACTGCATGTTGCTATGAGTCCTGTGAAGGGGGAGCAAATAAAGAGATTATCTACATACTGTAGCACTCACTCTTTCTCAAGAGATTGCTCAGTTAGATTTCTTCCTAGGGTGTGTCCAAAGAAGTGTGGGCTGTTTCTAAACCCCTGAGGTAGGACTGTCCAGGTAGAAGTTATTGGTTAAAGCTTCAGTTAGCTTTACCAGAAGAAATAGAGCTATTAGAAAGAAAGATGAATTCAGAGGTCAGGTAAATATTAAGCAAGCACCATCTTGGAAAGTATATTTTTGCCCCAGTGAGGTGTGGGGTAGGAAACATTAGACATTTCCAGGGACTGGTGGAAAAATGGTAATTGGTTCTTTTTTTTTTGTTTTGACACGGAGTCTAGCTCTGTCGCCCAGGCTGGAGTGCAGTGGCCGGATCTCAGCTCACTGCAAGCTCCGCCTCCCGGGTTTACACCATTCTCCTGCCTCAGCCTCCCAAGTAGCTGAGACTACAGGCGCCCACCACCTCGCCCGGCTAGTTGTTTGTATTTTTTAGTAGAGATGGGGTTTCACCGTGTTAGCCAGGATGGTCTCGATCTGCTGACCTCGTGATCCGCCCGCCTTGGCCTCCCAAAGTGCTAAGATTACAGGCTTGAGCCACCGCGCCCGGCCGGTAATTGGTTCTTTAAGTAATATGAAGGGTGTGAATCTTTTCTTTTGGAGGGAGGAGGTATCATTTGTCCCTATTACCCAACAGGATTTGGAGGAGAGTTGCTCAGAGAAGGAGATTAGCACAGAGTAGGCAGCTCTTGAACCCAAAAGGGAAATTTTTAATTTTACTTGCCATCTCCAGAGTTGCCCTTGGCTTTGTTCTGTTGATGACTATGTCTGATTTGGAAGCCAGCTAGAGGAAAGAGTCCCTTTAGCTCAAGGCCATCAAGGTTTGGGATCCTGTCCCAAGGCCCTTTGGCTCTCAGGGCCATCCCATTACACTGGCTGAGCATGTGGCAGAGGGGGCATGCCATGTGCAGCTTTTTCCCATTTGTCCCATTGGGCAGTTTGCCTTCCAGTGGCCTGGCTTCCCACCATGATGGTAGCAACCTGGAGGGAGCTGGAAGAGCTTATAAAGCAACCAGTCGTTGAGCCTGCCTCTGATCCCTGCATTTCTCCTTTGCCTTAGACCTATTCTCCTTGTTCTACTCTCAGTTATAAAAGACTGAGATGGCTAATCTGAGGCCTTTCTGCACAAGGTCACTAGTTCCAAGGCTAACATTTGTAATTTCCTTCCAGTTCAATTTTAGACCCTCATGCACAGGGTCACTGGTTCCAAGGCTGGCTTTTGTAATTTCCTCCCAGTTCCTTTTTAGGCCCAACAGTATTGCAAAGGAAAACTATTTCTTTGTGTCAAGGTTGGTGGGAATCAAACTTTTCCCAGTTTGGGGGATGCATCTAAGGGGTGTGTCTTGTGGTATGGAGACGCAATTACCCATCTGTGAAGAGAGAAAAAAAGGGAAAAAGGAAAAAGAAGGCTTTTCCTCTACTTTCCTATTGTCCTGAATGAGGCATCCCCCATGGTCCTTAGGGTTCCAGAATGAACCGGTCCTACCAAGTAGCCTTGGTTCCATCTTGTCACAGTTACCTACTTGAGAAGAGAGGAGATACTAGAGTGAACCGTAGGCCCCCTTTTCATCCTTGAGGTTCTGGAATAACTGATCTTGCCATGTAACCCTAACCTTGCTTTAATCTCTATTCTAATAGTAATCTGTTAACCTGGGACCAATCTTCATCTCTGTCCTATGGGGCTCTTGCCCCTGCAGCCTTTCGCTGGCCTGTGTCCTTGTCTCCATGACCTTATAGTGACTCGCATTTGGAGCATTCTAGCAAAAAAAGTGATTATCTCTTTTCTCAGATTCTCATTTCCCATGTTCTTCCCTCCTGACTCCTTTTTAAATATGACCTTGAAGCATGTTGAGAAGGGTATAGAAGTAATTAGAGAAATGGAAGTTATAGGAGGAAGTGGGAGGAAGTGAGAGGAATACTCATGGAAAGCCTTCATATGCTTGCAAAAATAGCAGACCTAATATTTATTTGCCCTCTTGTTTTGTTGTTTTGTTTTGTTTTGAGACAGTCTTGCTCTGTCGCCCAGACTGGAGTACAGTGGTGCAATCTTGGCTCACTGCAACCTCCGCCTCCGGGGTTCAAGCAATTCTTCTTCCTCAGCCTCCCAAGTAGCTGGAATTACAGGTGTGCACCACTAGACGTGGCTAATTTTTGTATTTTTAGTAGAGATGGGGTTTCACCATGTTGGCCAGGCTGGTCTCGAACTCTTGACCTCGTGATCTGCCTGCCTCAGCCTCCCAAAGTGCTGGGATTACAGGTGTGAGCCGGTGCGCCTGGCCCCCTTTATTTGCCCTCTCGATGTAAAGGAGTAACCTCCAGAGGACTTGGGACTTGGGGTAAGAACTTGCAAATGGCAAAAGAAGAATATCCACTCCTCCCAAAAGAGTGCTAACTCAAAAAAGCCAGTAGGTGGGATCCTTCAAGCGTCAGAGTGAGGCCCTATGCAGGTGGACAAACTACTTCAAAACCCACTGGAAAACTTGGCCCTGGGGCATAACAGGAACAAAAAGCGTGTGGTAAGTCAAGGAGCTGGCGGAGCTGGAGTTCCAATTAGTGTCTGTCCTGACCATGTGCCAGCAGACAGGGGCAGGGTTAGAGTCATGGAAGCTGGTAGGGTTTAAACAAGTATAAATCTCAGGGGATATCTGCAGGGGAGCTCATGTCTTTGCTACCATGCAAACACAGTAAAAGCCAGGACACACAAATAATAGGGAATGTGTGTTTAAGAAGTCATGTGGCATGTGAAGTAAAAGCAAAGAGGCAGACTTGCCCCCAAGGCAGATGGTCCAGCAGGTGCACAAGGCCATTTCAAAACACACACACACACAGAAAAAAACAGAACAGGCAGTGTGGGTTCTTGGTCAATTTTAGCTGAAAAAGAAGAGGAAACCCGACATTGCAGTTTTAGGCTTTAGCCCTACCACTCTTGTGAGCCCCCGTCCAGGAAAGCCATTAGTGCCTCAGCATGAACCTCAAGGTCCTTCCCACCCCTGCGAGCCACAATCAGGGTGAGCTGAGCGATCAACCCCGGGGGAACAATCACATATGGCCGAGAGGAATTATTCTGGGGTTTGGTTAGTAAGCAGGAGAGAGAAAGGAAGAAGAAAATTGTGTACAGGGGTTGGATGCCTCCAGGCAGAGAAGGCAGGGCATAGAGATGTCTGACCACAAGGGAAAGTATCTGAGTCATGCAGCACCAAAGTATGTGAGCAGTGGAAGTTATCAGAATCAATTGGCACCAAAATATGTTAGTAGCAGAATGTATCCCAGTCATGGCACCACATTGTGTTACTGGGGGCAAATCCTTATGGGTCTGCAGCAGCCTCAGTTCTTGCCTCCTCAGAAGAAAGAATTAGAATTTTTTTTTTTTTTTTTTGGAGATAGAGTTTTACTCTGTCACCCAGGCTGTAGTACAGTGGCACGATCTTGGCTCCCTGCAACGTCTGCTTCCCGGGTTCAAGCAATTCTCCTGCCTCAGCCTCCCAAGTAGCTGGGAGGCACCCATCACCATGCCTGGCTAATTTTTGTATTTTTAATAGAAACGGGGTTTCACCATGTTGGCCAGGCTGGTCTCAAACTCCTGACCTCAAGTGATCCACCTGCCTTGGCCTCCCAAAGTGCTGGGATTACAGGTGTGAACCACCACACCCGGCTAAAAGAAAGAATTTGACTGAGGGGCAGAAGGCAGAAGGAGACACTGGGGCAAGCTTTAGAGCAGGAGTGAAAGTTTTTGAAAAAGCTTTAGAGCAGGAACAAAAGGAAGGAAATACTCTTGAAAGAGGGCCAGGCAGGCAACTCGAAAGACAAGTGCACAGTTCGATCTTTTGACTTGGGGTTTTATACACTGGCGTACTTCTGGGGTCTTACGTCCCTTCTCCCCTTATTCTTCCTTTTGTGCAGTGGCCTCCAAGCACTTGGGAAGTGAGCATGTGCAGTGTGTAGTGGAGTTGTACACATGCTCACCTGAGACATTCTTCCCTTACTAGTGGAATGTCCCTGGAAAGTCATATACCAGTTCATCTCTGATATTTTGCCTCTTAATGTGCATGCTTGAGCACACTCACCGAACTCCTGAGATCTTATTGGGAAGCTGCTGATCACCAGTTTCACGTGTTTCTATCTATTGGGAGACTGCCTTTCCCTGGTGCTGGCTGTGACCGATTACCGTTTTAGAGAGACAGTGTGACAACTGCCTCCCAACACCTGATAGTCATCTGACATTCCTATCAGGGGAGTGCCCTCTCCTGCTCTGCTCATGCCTCACTAGCTATGTACTGTAACAGTATGTCAGGGGCCTTTGGTGGGACTCTGAGACTTGCTGGCTTCAGGTGAAGCTCAGCACATTCCTAGCTGTGATGGCTATGAGGTGAGACTCCTTCTGCTTTAGAGAAGCAGAGGGGAAAGTAAAAAGGACTTTGTCTTGCACCTTAGGTACCAGGTTGGCTGCAGGGGGATAGAGCAACAAGCAGTCTCCTGGAGTCCCTGATTCCAGAACTTGCCTCTTGGACAGCATTTCCGGACCTGCCTGGGGCCAGACAGGAGCTCACTGGTCTGAAGGTTGAGTCCGAGGCCAGGCAGCATTCACCATGCGCTGACTGAAGAGCCATTGGACCATAAGGGAACATCAGCAGTAGTCTGGCAGTACTCCTTGTGGGCCTGTGGTGGCATTGGCCATGGGGTGAGGCTCCTCCCATTGCAAAGGGGAGGGAGGAGTGGGAAGGACAGCATCTTGTGGTTTCAGTGTCAGTTCAGTTGCAATACAGTAGAACACCAGGTAGACTTCTGAGGTTTTTGACTGTAGTCCTTAGCTCCTGGATGGCATCTGGACCTGCCTGGGGACGGGGGGAACTCGCCACTCTGAAGGGAAGGACACAGGCCTGGTTGGCTTTCCCGCATGCTGATTGTAGAGCCCCAGGCTGTGAGTGAACATAGGCCATAGCCAGGGAGTGGTTACAGCAGGCCTTAGGAAAGACTCAGTGCTGTGCTGTCTTCAGCTCTGACCCAGCACAGTCATACCAGATGGCCACAGAGGTGCTTATATTACTCCACCCCAAGCTTCAGATGGCTCAGAATAGAAAGACACTCTACTTGTTTGGGAGAAAGTAAAGGGAGAGAACAAGAGTCTCTGCCTGGTAGTCCAGAGAAATCTCCCCAGTCTTATCCAAGAGCATCAGGTAGTAACTCTACCAGTCTGCAAGAATCATAGTGTTGCTGAACTTAGATTGTCCCTAAAGCAGATACGGCTTAGATCACAGCACCCAAGTTCTTTCAGTTATCTGGAAAGCCTTCCCAAGAAGCACGGGTACAAGCAAGCTCAGACAGTGAAGACTGCAATAAATACCTAATTTTGCAATGCCCAGATACAAACAAACATCTAAAAGTGTTAAGACAATCCAGGAAAATAGGACCTCACCAAGTGAATGAAATAAGACACCAGGGGCCAATCCTGGAGAAACAGAGATATATGACCTTCCAGACAAAGAATTCAAAATAGCTGTTTTGAGGAAACTCAAAGAAATTCAAGATAACCCAGAGAAGGGATTCAGAATTCTATCAGATTAATTTAACAAAGAGATTGAGATAATTTAAAAGAAGCAAGCAGAAATTCTGGAGCTGGGCCACATGTGGTGGCTCACGTCTGTAATCCCAGCACTCTGGGAGGCCAAGGCGAGCAGATTGCTTCAGCTCAGGAGTTTGAGACCAGTCTGGGCAGCAGGGTGAAACCCTGTCTCTACTAAAAATACAAAAATTAGCCAGGTGTGGTGACGGGTGCCTATAATCCTGGATACTCAAGAGACTGAGGAAGGAAACTGCTTGAACCTGGTAGGCGGAGGTTGCAGTGAGCCAAGATTGTGCCACTGCACCCCAGCCTGGGCAACAGAGTGAGACTCCATCTCAAAAAAAAGAAAACTCCAGGATTTACTCTCCAAGCAGAGAGTAAATGGCATCTGTGTAAGTACTTGTTATTCCGTTGTTGACTTGATTTACATAGAAAAAAAAAAAGTACCTGCAAAATAAATTTAAAATGGATTTTTAACTTGAGGAATAATATTGAGAATTTATTAAAGGTTTTAGCCCAATGTCTGTGTTTTTGATCTAGCTATTGTTTCACAATCATATAATCTTATGCACACAAACTCTGGAGCCAGACTATGACTCTTATCTAAATTTTACCACTTACTAGCTGAATGTCCTTGAGCAAGTTATGCAACCTCTCTGGCCACAGCTCCTCATCTTTAAAACAGAAATAATAAAATTACCTGTCTTACAGGGTTGTTTGAGGATTAAATAATTTGCTTTGAGCAGTGCCTGGCAGAGAGTAAGTGCTGTCTATGTAAGTACTCATTATTCCTGTTGACTTGATTTACATAGAAAAAAAATCGTACCTGAAAAATGAATTTAAAATCGACTTTTAACTTGAGGAAAAATATTCAGAATTTATTAAAGTCACTGTTGTTCTTTTCTCAAGAATTCTTGGGCTGGGCATGATGGTACACACCTATAATCCCAACACTTTGGGAGGCCAAGACAGGAGGATCACTTGAGAGTAGGAGTTCAAGATCCCCCTGGGCAACATAGTGAGACCCCATCTCTACAAAAAAAATTTTTTTAATTAATTGTGCATGATGGCATGTGCTTGTAGTCCTAGCTACGCAGGAGGCTGAGGTAGGAGGGTCACTTGGGCCCAGGAGTTTGAGGCTACAGTGAGCTAGAATTGCACCAATGTTCTCCAGCCTGAGTGACAGAGTGAGACCTTGTCTCTAAAAATTAAAATTAAAAATTAAAAACATTTTTAAAAGAATATTTTTCTATTCGTAGTTATAGAGAAGAATATTAGCATTAATAAAATAGTGAGACAGCTGTGTCTCAATTATATTTTATATTTGAGAAATATAAGTAAGCTCATCTTGAAATTTGCTTACTTTGCTTAGTACAATTCAGAGGAATTAATTAGCCAAAAATGATGTATGGCAAGGAAGAAGAAGAATGGATTATCTGATGTGAAAAACTGGTTGCAAATTGGCAAATGTGAATAACAACCGTCAGCCAGGCGTGGTGGTGCAGCCCTGTAGTCCTACCACTCGGGAGGCTGAGGATCACTTGAGCCCAGGGGTTCAAGTCCAGCCTGAGCAACACAATGAGACCCCTGTCTCTAAATAAATAAATAACCAGCGTTAGCATTCACTGGGTGTTTTCTGAGTGTCAGTTGCTGTTCTAAGCACTTTACTTGTGGTAATTATTTCTAATCTGACAGCACATCTGGGAGTAGATACTCACATTATCTCCATTTTGCAGATGAAGAAATGGAGGCCCTAAGTCGATAAACCACTTGCCCAAGATCATAAAACTTGTCATCAGGAGAGCCAGAATAGTCCCTATACTGGTTATTGAGAATTAATGCTGCATAGTTAAGAAAATAAGAATGCCACTAATTTTTAAGGAATCTTAATTTGAAGGAATTTAAATATAATCTATTTTAATCACTAGGATATTGGTGCCAATTTGATTTCAGATGGTGTTTTTCTTAAAATTGGAGTAGATAAATAACAGGCTGAATAAAATGAATGGAAGATCATTTCAAAGGGGGTGTTTTTTACATGGTATTAGTGGTTCTTTTTTTCCAGAACTCAGTTAATATCAAGATAACCAACCATTTTTCTGCAAATTGCATTTTCTGCACTTTCCTTTTTTTTATTTTTTTATTTTATTTTTTTTTTTGACAGTCTTGCTTTGTCACCCAGGCTAGAGTGCAGTGGTCCAATCATAGCTCATTGCAGCTTCATGTTCATGGGCTCAAGCAATCCTCTTGCCTCAGCGTCCCAAGTAGCTGAGACTACCAGCATGCACCGCCACACCTGGATAATTTTTGTATTTTTTGTAGAGACCATGTTGCCCAGACTGGTCTCAAACTCCTGTGCTAAAGTGATCCGCCCATCTCAACCTCTCAAAGTGCTAGGATTAGAGGCGTAAGCCGCCACGCCCTGCCAGTATTCCTTCTTCTTAAACCAGTCTCTCCTTTGAATTGATTTGAATGACATGTTTTTTTAAAGAATTCTTATAATTGTTTCTTAAGAGTTTTGACATCGTGTGTGTGTGTGTGTGTGTGTGTGTGTGTGTGTGTGTATTTCTCAACTAGGAGCAATCCTCTTTCCCCCACTCCCACCCAGGGGATATTTGGCAATGTCTGCAAACTTTTATTTTGAGACAGGTGTCACTCTATCACCCAGGCTAGAGTGTAGTGACACAATCATGGCTTACTGCAGCCTCAATCTCCTGGGCTCAAGTGATTCCCCCCACCTCAGCCTCCCGAGTAGCTGGGATTACAGGCGCACACCATCACGCCCAGCTAATTTTTGTATTTTTTGGTAGAGACAGGGTTTCACCATCTCACCCAGGATGATCTCGAACTCCTGGGCTCCAGTGATCCTCCTGCCTTGGCCTCCCAAAATGCTGGGATTACCCATGTGAGCCACTGTACCTGGCCTGGAAATGTTTTTCATCATCACAATTTGGAGAAGAGAGGTGCTATTGGAATTGTCCCACACAACAGAGAATGTTACTAGTGGTGAGGCTGAGAAACCCTGGTGTGTGTGTTGGGGGTGGGTGCATGTGCATGTTTGTATAGCAATGTCATTTCTAAAACATAAAGGTAAAAATGAAATTAATGTTTAGATGATACTTTGTTTTTGAATACAAATATTAATTTTTTATTCAATTATAGTTATTAATTGCTTCCAAACATATTGTCACTTGGTAAAGGTCTATAAATATGTATCGCGCACCTATTGTTTTTGCAAGGTACTGTGCTAGACGCTAGAGGTAGACATCATTTCTGCCACCATGGAACTTACTATATCGTTCTAAAGAGATCTGAACATTAATATTTGGCAGCCTCAGCCAGGCATGGTGTCTCATGCCCGTAATCCCAGCACGTTGAGAGGCCGAGGCGGGTGGATCACTAGAGGTCAGGAGTTTGAGACCAGCCTGATCAGCATGGTGAAACCCCATCTACCAAAAAATACAAAAATTAGCCAGGCATGGTGGCGTGCACCTGTAGTCCCAGCTACTCAGGAGGCTGAGATGGGAGGATTGTTTGAACCCAGGAGGCGGAGGTTGCAGTGAGCCGAGATTATGCCACTGTACTCCAGCCTAGGCAACAAAGTGAGACACTGTCTCAAATATATTTAGATAGATAGATAGATAATATGTTTTATATATATATATATATATATATATATATATATATATATATATATATATATGTTTTTGCCAGCCTAGATTGGACTATTTCAAAGTATGATATTTTCAGTTAAAAAGGGGAAAGAAATTGGTTGTCAACTGTCTTAACACAAGATCAAAATATAAAATGAAATTAGATGAAATTAATGAAATTGATCTTCAGTAGGTTGTTGGAATATGTTCAAGGTATTAAATCATGGGGTTTTTCTCATTTTGGGAGTAAAGCTTCCCAGGTCTCATTGCTGTGGCTAAGAACAGCTGTCTTTTAGGATATATTGAAACATTACATTTGGAATTTTTAAATGGTCTCTTCTAGTCCTACTTTTCCTATTTAGTGATATTGTTATTGCTATTCACAATATGGCAGAGCTAAACTTATGCTTGAATGATATGAATACAGCACTTAGAAGCACTCAAAATATGCATCTCACTATGCCTCAAATTCCAGCACTTGACAGGAATTCATTTTTCTTAGGCATTATGTCTTCAATAGTTCTCTATAAAAAGCTGACACTCTAGAATGAAAGAGAGGGAATGTAATAAAAAGTAATGTTTGTGAAAGATTTCATTTTACATGTTACTGGTTTGGGAAATTAGAAAAGATATTAGTTGACTCAGAAAGATATGAGGAGGGAAAAGCAGATTACAAAAAGTAGCAGGTACAATATGGTATAGAATATGAATTCATGAATCATATTATATTCATGAATCAATTCATGAATTCATATTCTATACCATTTTGTACCTGCTACCTAGGGGGGTGTGTGTGGGTGTGTGTGTGGCAGGAAAGAGACACACTGAAAGACTACAATGACACTCTGAGTGGTTTAATTGGAAGTGATATTCATTTACTCATGCGTGCACACACACACGCGCACAGTGTTTTTTCTACAATTAACGTGTCCTATTTACCTATTTATGTCAGTTTTTTATACAGGTTAAAACAAAGAAAGCATTGAGGCCTCAAGTAGGTTTAAGTACAAAAAAAAAAAAACCCATGAAGTCACACTGAAATCTATAGCACCACGTCATATCACACGTAGGTTTAATAACCTGCTCAGGGAAAACAGATGTCAAACTTTTAGGCTGGGTGTGGTGGCTCACACCTGTAATCCCAGCACTTTGGGAGGCTGAGGCAGGACACAAAGTGTGCCAGTGATGTGGTGAGAGGAGAGACATTTTAGCATAAGAGAGCATGTGTAGTCCACAAAGGACCCATGGTGGAATCTCACAGGTCTCACTCCCAGCGCACTTAATGTAGAAGTTGATTTTATTTTATTTTTTGAAGTGGGGTTGTCACCAGTGAGTAGCAACTATTGAGCTGGTGGTGTGGGTGTTAAGAAGAATTTGTTTACCAAGACAGTTGTAGGTAAAGAAAGGCAAATCTATTAGAGAAAGTATGAAAATACACAGCAAGAGAGCAACAGGCAGGCCAGCACAAAGGAGCCAATGACTTCCAAGAGACAAAGGCTTGCTGGGGATTGTGTAGAATAGTGTGTATGCTGTATGCCGAGGAAGGCTTTGTGCAGTAGTGATAACACCAAGGTTGCGGTGAGCTAACTTGCAGGTGTCTGATAGTTGGGTGCGGGGAGATTGTGAGTTATTTGCACAGGAGGGCTACGTGTCCTGGACCATGAAGAAAGGCAGACTGATAGCTTCTCTGCTTCTTCTTTTTGCTTTCCCCTGGTCCTGCCAGCTTGATTCCTTTTCCCTAATTAGGACTCCACAGAGGTCTTGCTTTGTCACCCAGGCTAGAGTTCAGTGGTGTGATCATGGCTCACTGCAGCCTCAAACTACTGGGCTTAAGCAATCCTCCCGCCTTAGACTCCTGAGTCATGGACTACAGGCATGTGCTCCATGCCTGGCTGATTTTTGTATTTTGTTTTAGAGACGGGGTCTCACTGTGTTGCCCAGGCTGGTCTGGAACTCCTGGCTTCAAGAAATCCTCCTGCCTTGGCCTCCCAAATTGCTGGGATTACAGGTGTGAGCCACCACCATGCCCAACCTCAAAGTTTGACATCTGTTTCCCCTGAACAGGTTATTAAACCTACATGTGGTATAATGCCGTGCTAGAGATTACAGTGTGACTTTGTATTTTTTTATTTTGGGGGATTTTTTGTTTGTTTGTTTTTGAGACAGAGTCTCACTCTGTCACTCAGGCTGGAGTGCAGTGGCACAATCTCAAATCACTGCAACCTCCACCTCCCGAGTTCAAGCAATTCTTGTGCCTCGGCCCCATGAGTAGCTGGGATTACAGACATGTGCCACCATGCCTGGCTATTGAGTCAAGGAAGGGTTTCACTACATGAGGTCGTTTGCTCGGCACTTCACAGTTGCATTCTCCACAGCATGAGTTGTAAATATTTGAAAAGATTTCATGCTTCTCATAAGTAACCAAATCAAACTACATAGAAATACATCCCAACAATCCAGAACCCTTCTAAAGGGAAGGCTACAAACATACATACTTCTAACACAACCACTTTGTTGAGAATCGCCTTGGAAAATTTTGCTAAATGACATACTTGATTCAAAGAAATGCAATATCAGTGCTTGAGAATATAGAAGTGTTTAAGTTTCAGCCCATTTTTGCAGGTAACGGTTTATAAAATACTCTGAAATAAACCATGAGGATTATTCTCTGTCTCAGGATAATTATATACAGTGTTTAACTTGATTTTGTTTTGTTTGAGACTGGGTCTCACCCTGTTGCCCAGGCTGGAGTGCAGTGGCACAATCATAGCTCGCTGCAGCCTCAAACTCCAGGGCTCAAGTGATCCTCCTGCCTTGGTCTCCCAAAGCATTGGGATTGCAGGTATGAGCTGCAGTGCCCAACCCAGTGTTTCACTTTGAATAGTCCACTGAAATATAAGAAACAATTCATTTCAACAAGGATATGATGGGTAGCTACTGTTTCAGTTGCTGTGCTAGGTTCAGAAATCAAAGATGAATAAACTTCAAAAGCTAAAAGGAGGATATCAAATGTTCCCAGTATAAAAAAATGATAAGATAAGGACCAGGCACGATGGCTCACACCTGTAATCCCAGCACTTTGGGAGGCCGAGGCAGGTGGATCACCTGAGGTTAGGAGTTTGAGACCAGCATGGCCAACATGGTGAAACCCCGTCTCTAACCCGTCTCTACTCAAAATACAAAAAATTAGCTGGACGTGGTGGCAGGCACCCGTCATCCCAGCTACTCAGGAGGCTGAGGCAGGAGAATCACTTGAACCTGGGAGGCGGAGGTTGCAGTGAGCCGAGATCGTGCCACTGCACTGAAACCTAGGCAACAAGAGCAAAACTCTGTCTAAAAAAAAAAAAGATAGGCTAGGCACGGTGGCTCACACCTGTAATCCCACTTTGGGAGGCCAGCGAGAGAGGATGGCTTGAGCCCAGGAGTTTGAGACCAGCAATAGAGGGACACCCTGTCTCTACACATACACACACACACACACACACATATTAGCCAGTATGGTGGCACATGCCCGTAGTCCCAGCTACTCTGGGGGCTAAGGTGGGAGGATTGCTTGAGCCCAGGACATTGAGGCTGCAGTGAGTCATGATCACATCACTGTAGTCCAGCCTGGGCAACAGAGCAAGACTGTCTGAAAAAAACAAACAAAACAAAAACCACCAAAGGGCTAATTACCCTTATCTGGTTGCCACACATTATATGTATGAAACATCACTATGCATCCCATAAAAATATACATCATTTTTCAGTTTTAAAAATGATAAGTAAGCTATGATCTTTGCACACAGGCCTTAGAGTTCAGTGAGGGGAACCAAGCTCCACACTGTGATATAATGCCAGGGAGCATGGAGAGGGGATGCTGACGTGGGATGGGTGCTGGGCAGGTTTGGGAGGAGATAATGCTTGAACTCAGTCTTGCCAGGCAGACAGGGTGGAAGGGAAAAACATGTGAAACTGACATAAAAGTGCAGAGACATGCAAGAGCCCAGAGTTTAAATAACTGCAAATAGTTCCTAAAGACAATTGAACTTCCACTTCTGGCCAAGGTGGAGTGACAGGGACTGGATTCAGCCTCCCATCTGAAAGAACAGAAAAAACAGACAAAATACATAAAACAACAGATTTCAGACACTGCACACCAGGCAGCAGAGACAATGATTCTTGAGAGAGGGAAAACAAATGAGGTGAGGCCTGTGATTACCCAAGCTCATTGCATGGAGAGAGCTTCCAGAGAGCAACTTAGAGAGGGGAAACCTGGGCAGAGCCTGGGGGCCCAGGCAGGCCATAGCATCTTGAGTTCACAGGGCAGAGTTCCAGAGGGGAGATTGCAGCACAGAGAGAGAGCTTCAGAGATAGGGGCCCTCCAGTTTTCAGCTGAGTGCTAATCCAAGCATGAGTGTGCAGAAACCACTCAAGACTCAAGAAAGAACCATGAGATCAGAGCAGAGGGAATAATCCTTGAATGAAAAACCTTGTAATTCACAGAGCATCAGGTAGAGTACTCTAAAGAGCATTTCCTCTGTAGTCTAGAATAAAGGCTGCTTTCATCTTGCCTAGCAAAGCTTAGGAGAAGCTTCAAAAAGATTAAACTGTTTCCAAACATTTTAACTGCTTCCCAGAATAAAGCTGGAGAAAATGTTTATAGGAATAGAAGACTAACACTTAAGGATGTGAAATTCACAATGTCTAGCATCCAATAAAAACTTTCTAGGCATGCAAACAAAGAGAAAATACAATCAATAATGAGAAAAATCAATGTATAGGAACAACTCAGAAATGACACGCATGTTAAATTAGTCAAAGAATTAATAGGCAAAGTCATTAAAAACAGTTATGATAACTGTATTCCATATGTTTAAAGTCTATAGAAAAGGTTGAGCAAATTGAACATCTAGATATGAAATATCTAGAGTGAAAATATACTGGGACCAAGTATCACAACTGTAATCCCAGCAAATTGGGGGACCAAAGCTGGAGAATCACTTGAGGCCAGTTCAAGGCCAACCTGGGCAACATAGCGAGATGCTGTTTTCACAAAAAAATGCAAGAAACTAGCCAGGTGTGGTGTAACCCGCCTGTAGTCCCAACTACTTAGAAGGCTGAAGCAGGAGGATTGCTTGAGCTCAGAAGTTTGAGGCTGCAGTAAGGTATGAAAGTACCACTGCACTCTAGCCTGGGCCACAGAGTGAGACCTTGTCTCTAAAAAAAGAAAAACAAAAGAGAAAAATACACTGGATGGGATTGGAATTGACAAGAGTTTAGACAATGCAGAAGAAATGAGTAGTATAGTTGAATATGTAGCAATAAAAACTATCTAAAATGAAACAGTTGAAAAAGGTTGAAAGCAAAATGAACAGTGCATCAGTGAGCTATGAAGCAACTTCAAATTGCATATACTGTATCTGAGGCCAAAGTTGATTGATCCGTGGGTGGACACCTTGTCCATGGCTGGACACCTTGAACGTGGCTGGGCCAGTGAGTTTTAGGACCCAGAGAGAATCACACTAGTCTTGCTCTGGGTGACTAAAGCAGAAACATGGAGATCTTTGTGTTTGCCACCATATAGGCCGAGAAGCAGAAAGTATCAGTTGCAACAAGGGGAGAAAGAAACAGACATACAGAAGAAAGTTGATGTATAATTTGGAGAAATGGGCCAGGCATGGTGCTGCACACTGGTAATCCCAGCACCTTGGGAGTTCGAGGTGGGCGGGTCACTTGAGGTCAGGAGTTTGAGACCAGCCTGGCCAATGTGGCAAAACCCCTTCTCTACTAAAAATACAAAAATTAGCCAGATGTGGGGGCACCCTCTTGTAGTCCCAGCTACTCAGGAGGCTAAGGCATGGGAATCCCTTGAACCCAGGAGGTGGTGGTTGCAGTGAGCCAAGATCGTGCCACTGTACTCCAGTCCGGATGACAGAGCGACTCTGTCTCAAAAAAAAAAAAAAAAAAGAAGAAGAAGAAGAAATAAATCATTGCAATTTCCAGGTCTTGGTTCCAGTTGTTTCTGAGCCTAGCTGTATCCCTGTGCTATTTGGCTTCTCCTTAGAGCCCATGAAATAGGGTTTTTTGTCACATAAAATGAAAAAGTCCTTAGCTTACATAAAGATGATGCCTTTGATTTTTGGACATGTTAAGATCGGAGTGTCTGGGATATCAGTGTGGAAATCTACACTAGGCAGATGAATGAACTTATCTAAAGCTCAAAGTCCCATCTTTATTCTGTTAATCTATATTTACCTAAATCCTTAGGAATGTATGAAATTGACAATGGAGAACCTATAGAGGGAGACAAGATAAAGCCAAGGATGGAACCTGAAAAAAAAAAAAAAAAAAAACATTAAAGAGATAGGAAGAAGAGCTTCCAGGGAAGGAGTTTGAACAGGAACGTCTACCAAGCTAGGATGAGAGCACAGCGTTGAGGGCATCGAAGGAGGAGAGAATTTAAAGAAAAGGGAAATGTAGAACAGTGTCAGATACTTAAAGGACATGACCCTAAAACGTTCCTGACCCTTGACTGACAACCACCAGCTTCCTGTATTTCTAACCTTACTTCCTTTTCTCTGCCCATATTTACCACACATCCGTCCATATTTCCCTGTTTCTGACCTCAGCATGCTAACTTAACCATGGTGATTAGTCTCTTTTAGGATAGTTAGATTTTGGCAATCTTAACCCTGCAGTCTTCTACAATATCTGACCCAATTTAGACCCAATTAAAGACCCAATCAAAGGAGATCAACAGGGAAGGGCTGTGAGCACTACTCCCCCAAAAGATAATTGCATGCCAATATGACTGCCAGAGTCAAGAAAGGAGCTGGAGGAGAACGTATGGTTTCAATGAGAGGAAATTGGCCTCATCCATCTATTAAAGCTCTTTTAGGAGGCACATATGCGTAGGGACAAAAGCTCATGAATGGCATCTATTTAGATTTGCAAAAAGCCTTTCACAAAGCTCAACACAAAAGACTGTTTTAAAAATTGAGTCATCATGGTATGATGGAGACTGGTGCAGTGCACGAGGAAGTTGCTTAGAGACAAGAAACAATGGTTTAGGAGAAAAGGGCAGTTCTTGGAGGAAGGAGGGTAAACATTGGCATTCCCCTATGAATATCCTTGTTTACTATTTTTATGAATTGTTGAAGGTGGGTAGGTACAGTGACATTAAGTTCTTCTGATTATGAAAATCCCCACTATATGAGAATAACCTGAAGTTAGTGTGAGGCTATGTCAACAGGCAGAAAATATTGCAAACATCGGCAAAAAGAAGATACTGAATTTAGGGAAAAATCATCTAAATTATACTTAGGAGATCCATAGGCCAGGCGGAGTGGCTTTCACCAGTAGTCCCAGCACTTTGGGAGGCCGAGGGGAGAGGATCGTTTAAGCCTAGAAGTTCAAGACCAGCCTGGATAACATGGCAAATCTCCATCTCAGCAAAAAACACAAAAATTAGCCGGGCACAGTAGAATATGCCTGTTGTCTTAGCTACTTGGGAGGCTAAGGTGGGAAGATTGCCTGAGCCCTGGAAGGTCAAGGCTGCAGTGAACCAAAATTGCACCACTGCACTTCAGCCTGGGCTACAGAGTGAGACCCTATCTACAAAAAAAAAAAAAAAAAAAAAAGTTCCTTTGTTGAGAATCTACTACGTGACTAGATACTGTGTGACATGTTGTGAAGCATTATAATACTTAAGGCTTTCTCTTTGCTCTTGGGGAACTTAAATGGAACAAGAAAGTATTTTCTGTAGTAGTTCACACAATAGAGTGTAAGTTTTCTAAGTGTTAAACTAATAAGGCTGAAAAATATGAATATACTCAACATATTTAGATACTTTTATAAAAGGCATTGTTATGATGGCTTTATTAAGGGAAACTAGAATATTTGTGGCTAGATTCATGACATCTGGATATATTAGTCAGGACCACTTTTGTTCCAAATGACAAAAATTAAAACTAACTTAAAAGGTTGGGTGTGGTAGTTCACACCTGTAATCACAGCACTTTGGGAAGCAGAGGCAAGAGTCTCACTTGAGACCAGGAGGTTGAGGCCATCATAGGCAACACAGTGAGTAGAGACAGGGTCTCTACAAACAAAACAAAACAAAACAACAACAAGAAAACCCAGCCAGGTACAGTAATACAGACCTGTAGTCCCAGCTACTTTGGTGGGAGGCTGAAGTGGGAGGATCACTTGAGCCTGGGAGGTCGAGGCTGCAGTGAGTTGTGACCACACCACTGCACTTTAGAGCCTAGGCAACAGAGCAAGACCCTGTAATTAATAGATAGATAGATAGATAGATAGATAGATAGATAGATAGATAGATAGACAGACAGACTAGATAGACAATAGACAGATGATAGATAGGTAGATAGATTGATAAATCAGGAGATAAAATTTTAAAAATAAAATCACACACCAATTACCAGTTGTGATAGGCAGCCTCTAAGATGACCCCTTAGGATCCCTGGCTCCTTGTATTAATACCTTTGTATAATCCCCTCCTTATTTTAACTTTTATTTTAGGTTTGGGGGTAGACACACAGGTTTGTTACATAGGTAAAAACATGTCACAGGGGTTTGTTGTATATATTATTTCATCACCAGGTATTAAGCCCAGTACCCAATAGTTATCTTTCCTGCTCCTTTCCCACCTCCCACCCTCCCCCTTCAAGTAGACCCCAGTGTCTGTTGTTTCCTTCTTTGTCTTCGTAACTCTTACCATTCAGCTCCCACTTATAAGTGAGAACATGCAGTATTTGGTTTTCTGTCCCTAGTCTCCAGTTCCATCCATGTTCCTGAAAATGACATGATCTCCTTTTTTATGGCTGCATAGTATTCCATGTTATATATGTAGCACATTTTCTTTATCCAATCTGTCATTGTTGGGCCTTGAGGTTGATTCTATGTCTTTGCTGTTGTGAATAGTGCTGCAGTGAACATTCACAATCACAAGCATGTGTCTTTATGGTAGAATGATTTCTATTTCTCTGGGTGTACAACCAGTAATGGGATTGCTGTGCAATCCCCTTTTTCTATGTGGGTTAACTTGACTGATTTCTAAAGACAAGACTATGGCAGAAGTGATGGTTTGTCACTTTTGAGATGAGGTTACAAAATACTGCAGGTTCCGTTTTAGATGCAGTGACTCTTTCTGGCCTTCTCTGGAATCATTCACTCTGGGGAGAGCCAGCCACCATGTGAGTCAGTCCTGTGGAGAGGCCCACGTAAGTGAGCTTGGAAGTATATTTGCTGACACTGAAAATAACCAGGTATGTGAGCTTGGGAGTGGACCCTCCCCCAGTGTAGTCTTCAGGTGAGACCGCAGACCTGGCTGACAGCTTCGTTGCAGACTCATGAGAGACTTAAGAGCCTGAGACAGCTGGAAAAGCTGTTCCCAGAGTCCCGACCCAAAAACTAAGAGATCATATACATTTTTTAAAATAAGAGACAGGGTCTTGGTCTGTCACCCAGGCTGCAGGACAGTAGCCCAATCATAGCTCACCGCAGGCTTGAGCTCCTGGGCTTGAGCAATCCTCCTGCCTCAGCCTCTTGAGTAGCTGGGACTATAGGTGCCTGCCGCCACACTGAGCTAATTTTAAAATTTTTTGTAGAGACAGGGTCTCACTACTTTTTGCCCAGGCTGGTCTCAAACTCCTGGCCTCAAGCCATCCTCCTGCCTCAGCCTTCCGAAGTGCTGGGATTACAGGTGTAAGCCACCACGCCTGGCCTCTAATTGTTTAAAGATCTGAAATGTATCACCGTGAAGTAAAGGTTCATATAAAGACCACGTGACTTGTCTCTGCGATCTGTTTGTGCCTTCATGTGTGTGGATTACCTAAGTACCTTTCTTGATGGAAAGGAAAATATCTCCAAGGGAAAAACAAAGTGGACTACATCCAATATGAAAAAAAAAAAAAAAATGTCGCCAGGTGCGGTAGCTCACGCCTGTAATTCCAGCACTTTGGGAGGCTGAGGCAGGCAGATCACGAAGTCAGGAGATTGAGGCTATCCTGGCTAACATGGTAAAACCCCATCTCTACTAAACGTACAAAAAATTAGCCGGGCTTGGTGGCGGGCGCCTGTGGTCCCAGCTACTCGGGAGGCTGAAGCAGGAGAATGGCGTGAACCCGGGAGGCGGAGCTTGCAGTGAGCCAAGATCGCGCCACTGCACTCCAGCCTGGGCGACAGAGCAAGACTCCATCTCAAAAAAAAAAAAAAAATGTTTACTAAAGCAAATTTTATTTAAAACCTGTTTTCTCCTTGACAGCAGCTTTACAATAAAATGAGATGTTTTAAAATTTATTAATCACATAATCTGGGTATAAATACCAGACTGATGTTGCACTATGAAAAATATAAAATTGTAACCTCTAAAAACCGAATAGGTAATAGAAATGTTGATTAACTTCAGCTGAAGTGCTTATACCTGCTGCTATTTTCAGAAATTAATAGCTACCCTGGGGCATTTTTAACTTACATACAACATAGAGTGGGATTTTCCTATGATGATTACCCTAATGTTTCAGAAAGTTCTAATTAGCAACTAATTACCATTCCACCTTGTCATCACACGCCCTCATGCTGCCGTTGTAACTCTTCTTCTAATATGACAGAGCGAGGCGGCAATAAGTTCTGAAGGTGCTTTCAATAACTATGTAGCACAGGGAACAATATTCCATTCGCTGTTACTTCTGTAAGATATAACTGTATCTAGACCATTCCTGAGCTCAATGTAGAACCAAAATAAAGGCCTTTAAAATGCCATCCTCCCTGTTGTAGGCTCCATGTTTTCTCACAAGGGACTGAAAGCAGGGCCCTTTACTTGGAATTCATTGGAATTCAATAAATACTTAGAATTCATTACTGCTCATTACCGGTTAAGTCATTTGCATGTAGTAAATTCCTTCATCTTCACTAATTCTCACTCATATACATAGAAAATTCTGGTTTTTGACCTATAATGACATTTGCTTTAGTTTAATGTTCTTTTCCATCCTTATTTAATTTTCTACTACTGTAGGAGACTGTTTTGAAGCTGTTTGGTTTTTGTTATTGTCCAGTCCTTTGAAGCCTTATGAGGAAAATTGTATGAATGAATATACACATGTTAATACAGCACAAACACACATCCTTATTACCTATAGGATTAGGTAAAACCCAACATTTTAACCCCAAGGTCTGCCGCAGTATTTGTGGTGGATGCTTTGCAGAGAGTATAGCACCAGCCTGTAGGCCCTGGAGAAGAAATGGAACTGATACTCCCATATCCTCACCCAGAGTCCAGCACCTTGGCACCCCAGGCCTGGGTGGTTGAGATCGCCTTGGAGCAGTGCCAAAGCTCATTTGGTGCTCTTATATGAAAAGGGAGTCCTTCTGTGCACCGCCACCTTGATTTTACATTGGAAAGCCACGGTTTGTATTCCAACTCCAGGGAATTCCACAGAGAAATGGTTACTGTGTGTGGTTATTAGTCAATTTAAGGTAGAAAAGTCTTCTATGTACAACAGCAAAGAAGCCATAAAGGAGCAACTGATAGATTTTACTACCAGAAAAGGTAAAACATCTGCACGTTAAAACAAAACACCATAAATAGAATTAAAAAGCAAATGAAAATAATGGAAGACATTTGCCAAATACATAGAAAAGGATTATGGCTAAAGTTTTTAATGCATAGAGCTCTTTCCAATCTCTATACATATAATTAATTTTCTGATTCTTTTTCCTTTTCTAGAAGCATTCAAAATGGTCCAGCATTTGATATGTAGGCTATTCTATGATATAGCTGTAGGCTATCCTATGTAGGCTATCCTATGATATAGCTGCCAGTAATACTAGGGTAGGCCATGTGAGGTGGCTCGCACCTGTAATCCCAGCACTCTGGGAGGCCGAGGCGGGAAGATCACTTGAGCCCAAGAATTTAAGACCAGGCTGACCAGCATAGTGAGACCTCATCTCTACAAAAAATCAAAACACTAGCCGGATGTGGTGGCATCACCTGAAGTCTCATCTACTCGAGAGGTGGAGGTGAGAGGATCACGTGAGCCTGGAAGGTAGATGCAGTAAGCCGAGATCGTGCCACTGCACTCCAGCCTGGGCCACAGACCATGAACCTGTCTCAAACAAAACAAAACAAAACAAAAACAAAAACAAAAAAGACCAGGCTGGCCTGAGCCTCTGGTAAATGGAATTGTTTAGCTTTATACCAAGAGGAGTGAGACAGCACCAAAATCTGGGTGTGGGATGTGCTCAGGCCGACCAGGAGAGGTTTATGCCGACCAGGAGTGGTTCGTGCCATGAGACCTAAAATTCTTAGCATGTTGTCTAAAACAAAGAAAAGCATGTTAGCAGGGCCCGTGGTGCTTCCATGGGCACTAAATGTATCTGTGACAAGATCAGTATGCTTTTCTTAGTGAGGAGCAGAAAATCACTGTGAAAGCATTGAAGGCTTGAGCACAGAGGCACAAAGCTAAATTTTGTTTTTTTTGAGACGGAGTCTCGCTCTGTTGCCCAGGCTGGAGTGCAGTGGCATGATCTTGGCTCACTGTAACCTCTGCCTCCCAGATTCATGCGATTCTCCTGCCTCAGCCTCCCGAGCAGCTGGGATTACAGGTGCGTGCCACCACGCCCGGCTAATTTTTTGTATTTTTAGTAGAGATGAGTTTCACCATGTTAGCCAGGATGGTCTCAATCTCTTGACCTCGTGATCCACCCACCTCTGCCTCCCAAAGTGCTGAGATTACAGGCGTGAGCCACTGCACCCGGCCCACAAAGCTAAATTTTAAATTAGAGTGGTTTTTTTTGAATAATTAAAAGGTTTATAAAACAATTATGTTTCTGTCATTACATCATGGGGAAATGGATGGGCATATTTTCACCAAATTTAGATACATATTGGGGTGATCTGACTTGAAATATAGATTATATGTTGTACAAAGAGTACATTTTGGCCAGGTGCCGCGGCTCGTCACTGTAATCTCAGCACTTTGGGAGGCTGAGAGGAAAGGATCACTTGAGCCCAGCAATTTGAGACCAGCCTGGGCAACACAGTGAGACTCCATCTCTACAAAAATTTAAAAAATTAAAAATTGAAAATAAATTCATTGGCCGGGCGCGGTGGCTCAAGCCTGTAATCCCAGCACTTTGGGAGGCCGAGACGGGCGGATCACGAGGTCAGGAGATAGAGACCATCCTGGCTAACACAGTGAAACCCCGTCTCTACTAAAAAAATACAAAAAAACTAGCCGGGCGATGTGGTGGGCGCCTGTAGTCCCAGCTACTCCGGAGGCTGAGGCAGGAGAATGGCGTGAACCCGGGAGGCAGAGCTTGCAGTGAGCCGAGATCCGGTCACTGCGCTCCAGCCTGGGCGACAGAGCAAGACTCTGTCTCAAAAAAAAAAAAAAAAGAAAAGAAATTCATTTTGGGGGATTATAGGGAAATAAAGGGAGACAGGCAATCCTCCTTTGGAGCAGCTGAACCTGAGGGTCAAGGTGAGGACTTAGGGTGCCCATTGGGTCAGAGGGGACTGCGCACATGATATGAATACTAGCTAAGGCCTCGGAGTGCTGTGGAGACTAACAACATTATCTGTGTAAAGTGCTGACCTCAGTGACCAGCACATTCACTTATTCAATTATTTATCAAATTTTATTGAGTAGCTACTGTGTACCAGATACTCTGCCAGGTGCCGGGGATACTGCAGTGAGCAAAACAGCAATCGCAAACCTCTCAGGGTTTACATTCTCCTAACACACAGTAAACCATCATAAAAGATAGCCAGCATTATACTATAATACAAAATATGCGAAAACTAAAAACCATGATAGCTTTTTTCACCAGTTAGATTGGCAAAGGTTCTCTGGTGAAGATAATCCCTAGCAGGTATGGGCCAAGAGTATAGGCACTTTTTTTTTTTTAATATTTTGAATTTTTGAGACAGGGTCTTGCTTTGTCATCCAGGCCAAGTGCAGTGGCATGATCGCGGCTCACTGTAGACTTGACCTCCCAGGCTCAAGCAATCTCCCCACCCCCTCCTCCCAAGTAGCTGGGACCACAGGTGCATACCACCATGCCCGGCTAATTTTTTAGTTTTTGTAGAAACAGGTTTTTGCCATATTGCCCAGGCTAATCTCAAACTTCCTGGGCTCAAGCGATCCTCCAGCTTCACCCTCCCAAAGTGCTGGGATTGTAGACATGAGCCACCATGCCCAGGAAAAAATAGGCACTTTATTTCTGGGGGCAGTGTACATCGGTGCAAACTTTCCGGAGGGCAGGTTGACAGCATGTATTAGATGCTTTTACTCCCTCAATTCCAGTTCTGACTTACGGTAAGGAAATATTCATGGATTACTCAATAGCACCTACTTGGGAAGGAAGTGAAGATGCCCAGAGCCTGAGCTCCCCAGTCAGACAGGTCTGAGTTCACACTAAAGCTGGTTCTGCTGTCTACTTGCAGCGTGACCCTCAGATGAATTAGGGCATCAGCACTGTGTGATCTCAGGCGAATTATTCCCAACCTCCATGCAGCACGCTCCTCATCCGTAACACGGACATGGTAATAGCGTTTACCTTACAGGGCGGCGAATTATTCCCAGCCTCCATGCAGCACGCTCCTCATCCATAACACAGACATGATAATAGCATTTACGTTACAGGGCTACTGTGAGAAGTAAGTGAGATAATGCAGAAAACACTTTAGCTTAGTGCCTGATGCATGGTAAGACTTCAATATACTTAAGCAAAAGAAAAAAAAGTATATGTTCATCCCAGCAGTATTTACAGTGATAAAAAGTAAAACAGAGGCTGGGCACGGTGGCTCAGGCCTGTAATCCCAGCACTTTGGGAGGCCAAGACGGGTGGATCACGAGGTCAGGCGATCGAGACCATCCTGACTAACATGGTGAAACCCCGTCTCTACTAAAAATACAAAAAAAAATTAGCCGGGCGTGGTGTCAGTCCCAGCTACTCGGGAGGCTGAGGCAGGAGAATGGCATGAACCCGAGAGGCGGAGCTTACAGTGAGCCAAGATCGTGCCACTGCACTCCAGCCTGGGTGACAGAGCGAGACTCCGTCTCAAAAAAAAAAAAAAGTTAAATAGAAAGTACCTGAGTGATTTAAAATGAATACAGAGAAAAAGTTCCATACCACCACTAAAAATCATGTTGCAGTCCATAGCACCACTAAAAATCATGTTGCAGATGAATAGTTAATGATATGGAAAATGATCACAATATATTGTTAGGTGAAAAAAAATTGGTTATAGCCTGGGTACAGTGGCTCATGCCTGTATTCCCAGCACTTTGGGAGGCCAAGGTGGGAGGATTGCTTGAATCCATGAGTTTAAGACCAGCCTGGGCAACATAGGGAGACCCCCCATCTCTACAAAAAAAATTTTTTTTTTAATTAGCCAGGCATGGTGGCACATGCCTGTAGTCCCAGCTCCTTTGACACAGGAGGATTGCTTGAGCTGGGGAGGTAGAGGGTGCAGTGAGCCATGATCACACCACTGCACTCCAGCCTGGGCAATAGAGCAAGACTCCATCTCAAAACAAAATAACATTTTAAAAGGTGGTTATAAAAAATATGTATAAAACAAGGAAAGTGAAGGATCTCTTCCAGTAGAACTACAAACCACTGCTCAAGGAAACAAACAAATGGAAAAACATTCCATGCTCATGGATAGGAAGAATCAATATGGTGAAAAAGGCCATACTGCCCAAAGTAATCTATAGATTCAATGCTATTCCCATCAAACTACCATTAATATTCTTCACAGAATTAGGAAAAAAAAACTTTGAATTTCGTATGAAACCAAAAAAGGGCCTGTATAGCCAAGACAATCCTAAGCAAAAAGAACAAAGATGGAGGCATCATGCTACCTGACTTCAAACTATACTATAAGGCTACAGTAACCAAAACAGCATGGTACTGGTACAAAAACAGACACATAGGCCAATGGAATAGAATCTACAACCACCTGATCTTCAACAAACCTGACAAAAATAAGCAGTGAGGAAAGGATTCCCTGTTTAATAAATGGTGCTGGGAAAACTGGCTAGCCATATGCAGAAAATTGACACTGGACCCCTTTCCTGCACCTTATACACAAATAAACTCAAGATGGATTAAAGACTTAAACATAAAACCCAAAACTATAAAACCCTAAAAGAAAATCTAGGCAATACCATTCAGGACATAGGCACAGGCAAAGATTTCATGACAAAAACATCAAAAGCGATTGAAACAAAAGCAAAAATTGACAAATGGGATCTAATTAACCTAAAGGGCTTCTACACAGCAAAAGAAACTATCATCCGAGGGAACAAACATCCTAAAGAATGGGAGAAAAATTTTGCAATCTGTCCAACTGACAAAGGTCTACTATCCAGAATCTATAAGGAACTTAAATAAATGTACAAGTAAAAACCAAACCAAACGACCCCATTAAAAAGTGGTCAAAGGACATAAACAGACACTTCTCAAAAGAAGACATTTATGTGGCCAAAAAACATGAAAAAAAGCTCGATATCACTGATCATTAGAGAAATGCAAATCAAAACCACAATAAGATAGCATCTCACATCAGTCAGAATGGTGATTATTAAAAAGTCAAGAAACAACAGATGCTGGTGAAGCTGTGGAGAAATAGGAATGCTTTTACATTGTTGGTGGGAATGTAAATTCCCATTTTGGAAGTTCAGTGTGGCATTTTGGAAGACAGTGTGGCAATTCCTCAAAGACCTAGAACCAGAAATACTATTTGACCCGACAATCCCATTACTGGGTATATACGTAAAGGAATATAAATCATTCTATTATAAAGATACATGTTCACATATGTTCATTGCAGTACTATTCACAATAGCAAAGACATAGGATCAACCCAAATACCCATCAATGACAGACTGGATAAAGAAAATGTGGTACATATACACCATGGAATACTATACAGCCATAAAAAGAAACGAGATTATGTCCTTTGCAGGGACATGGATGAAGCTGGAAGCCATAATCCTCAGCAAACTAACACAGCAACAGAAAACCAAACACCACACGTTCTCACTTGTAAGTAGGAGCTGAACAATGAGAACACATGGGCACAGGGGGAACAACAGACACTGGGTCCTGTTGGCGGACTGAGGAGGGAGAGCATCAGGATAAATAGCTAATGATGCATGTGGGGCTTAATATCTAGGTGATGGGTGCAGCAAACCACCATGGCACACATTTACCTATGTAACAAACCTGCATGTCCTGCACATGTATCCCAGAACTTTAAATTAAATTTTAAAAAAGAATATGGCCAGGCACAGTGGCTCATGCCTGTAATCCCAACACTTTGGGAGGCCAAGGTGGGTGAATCACCTAAGGTTGGGAGATCGAGACCAGCCTGGCCAACATGGTGAAACCCCATCTCTACTAGAAATACAAAAATTAGCTGGGTGTGGTGGCAGGCGCCTATAATCCCAGCTACTCAGGAGGCTGAGGTAGGAGAATCACTTGACCCTGGGAGGCAGAGGTTGCAGTGAGCCGAGATAGCACCACTGCACTTCAACCTAGGCGACAGAATGAGACCCTGTCTCAAAAAAAAAAAAAAAAAAAAGAATGTGTACAATATCCCAATTTTAGAAAAAAATATAGGAAGGCTATACTACGTATTTTCCACAATAAGCATGCATTATTTTGTGCTTTATACAAAGCCTACGTATTATTTATAGCAGACGTACATTGGGTTTTGCATGTCTGGCATCAGCCCACTTCCTTCTAACATCCTGGTTTTCTTATGTGGAATAATCCCTTCCCCCCTGCCAGAAAGGCGATTTTTGGCTCCCACATCTCATATCCACCTCTCACTTACGGAAGCCACAAGGCTTTGATCCCAGAGGCAGTGCTACAAGAATGGTGGATATTTTGGAGGGCATTGTTAGTGTCCTGGCAGCACTGTGGGTGGGGAGTGGGTGGGTTGGTAATGTGACTCTGCTGACAGTGTCTCATCCTCTGGGACTTCCTTGGTCCTTGCCCTTTCCCAAGCCTGGTCATTCTCCTCCCACTGTTTTCATGAGCCCCTCTTAGCCTATCAATAAATCCTTTTCTGCTTAAGTTACCCAGAATCTCTTTCTGTTGCTCACAACCAAAAACGTTTACTAACAAGCTACTTTTAAAAACTGGAAAATGAATAAAGCAAGCTGTAGCAGCTATGGAGCCGTTCTTTGCAGGAATAGTCTAAACCCAGATGAGCCTGAGATGGCTCAGAGGAAATGGTAAATGACTGGGCTGCAAAACATCTGGTTGGAAACTAGAAAAATGCATTACATAACTTAAAAACTAATTGATAAAATTAATTCATTTAATTAAATTGACCATTTTAGATGTTCCTAGATATCCAGTTGTTCAACATGATGTGACAGCTGATGATTGGGTTTTTTGTTGCTTTTTGGAGACAGAGTCTCACTGAGTTGTCCAGGCTGGAGTGCAGTGGCGTGATCTCAGCTCACTGCAACCTCCACTTCCCTGGTTCAAACGATTCTCCTGCCTCAGACTCCCGAGTAGCTGGGATTACCGGCACACACCACCAAGCTCGACTAATTTTTTTGTATTTTTAGTGGAGACGGGGTTTCACTATGTCAGCCGGGCTAGTCTCAAACTCCTGACCTCAAGTGATCCACCCACCTCAGCCTCCCAAAGTGCTGGTATTACAGGCATGAGCCACCTCACCCAGCCATGATGATTGTTATTCTTTGATCTTTGTGATTGGAACTTATTTAGAATTTAGAATACAATGAGGGAAATGCTAAACTGAAATGGACAAAGACCTTCAGTATAGGCTAATGAACCACACACATACTAACTAGTGGGTACCAAAGCTACCCAATGTATTGCAATATGAGACAGTGGACTTTTAGCCATTTACTGTTAAAGCATGACCCCAGGAGAGCAATATGAAGTGTAGCTTTGTTGTTATGCCTTAACAATAGCAGACACCTGCACATACTCATCTGCCCTTAACTTGGGTAGCATGACATCATTTGTTTTCAAAAGCTTTTTTTGTGCCATCTGTTACTAAAATGATGACTGCTTTTGATACAAGGTTTGCAAGATGTTAGTCACCCATCCTCAGTCCTCATCTTTATATTCAGGAGCGTCAGCTTCGGAAATCTTGTAGTTTACCTTCTCAATTACTTTGCACATTTTCTTCTGACTCTCGTGGAGATGATACTCTCCAAATGTGAGTCTGCCCCAAGACTTGGCCCAGTCTTGACACCTTTGAGTCACCTCAGAGCCCTTTGAGCAGCAAAGGTCTAGATCACATAATGAAGTCAAATCTTATTACAAAGATTATTTTGGATTGTTTTGGAAGTGGTTAGAATACACACGCATGTATACATGAATATTATGGATCTTCCTGAAAGATGCTATGTAAATTTTTCTCATTTTTTGTTTTCATCTTTTTAAAAATCACAACATTCCTTTAGTCTAATCTCATTTACTCTTCTTTCTCCATAATACTGTAGCCACTTTTTTTTTTTTCTTGCTATGTTGTCCAAGCTGGAGTTTAGTGGCTATTCAGAGGCACAATCCCACTACTGATTAGCACAAGGGTTTTGATCTGCTCCATTATAGACCTGAGCCAATTCACCCCTCCTGTGGCAACCTGGTGGTCCCCTACTGCCAGGAGGTCACTATATTGATACTGAACTTAGCGCAGATACCTGATTGGCACAGCTCTCTACAGTCCGTAACTCCTGGGCTCAAGTGATCCTCTGGCCTCAGCCTCCCAGGTAGCTGGGACTACAGCCATGTCATTGCACCCAGTAATACTGTACCCTTAAAGAAAGAGAACTACTTCATAAATCTTTGGTTAGATAAACTTGTTTCCAACATATAGCATTTTATACTGCAGATTTCATAAAATGTATTGACATTGGATTGTAATATTGTATTGAATGATTATTGAAATAAATATTGGTCATTGAAAATCACAATCTGTTTCTGAAGGGCAAAATTTGATGATTTCGTAGCCAGTTAGTGTTAAGTGAATTTATCTATATGACATTGATTTTTAAAACCTGGGGAAATTGGTTGATGTAGTATCAACATCATATAGAACCATTAACCACCTCCATGAAATAACAGGATGATTTCACAGAACACCCCTTGGAGAATCACAGAGGTTCATTCATTGAACTCATGATTATTGCATACCCTCAATGAGCTATATCTTGTGGTAAATACAGGGGTTACCAAATAAACAAGATTCCTGCTCCTTCTAAAAGCTTACTTCTAGAGGGTAGAGCTGGAAGAAGCCAACCATGAACAAGTAAACCAATCAATCATCATTTGTCAAAGTATGGTCCATGGACCTTTGGAGGTTCTAAGACCCTTTCAGGGGGATCTGCAAGATCAGTATTATTCATGGGTAAAAGATTCAGCAAGAGCACAAATGAACAAGGGAATTTAAGGGACTACATAGAGTTCGTTGATTTGGTCTCAGATTCTACATTGCAACGAGCCTTTCAGAAAGTACTACTGTCAAGTTTTGGTGTAATATCAAAGAAGAATATCCAGTTATTTGAAAAAGCCATGTCTCTCATTTCCAACCACACGTTGGTATAAGGCTAAATTATTCGGATATGTAAACCAAAACAAGATACTGCAACAGACAATATCAAAGCAGATGAGAATTGAGATCTCTGTTAAACCAGATATTAAAGAGATTTGCCAAAGTATAAAACAATACTATTCTTTGGGCCGGGCGCGGTGGCTCAAGCCTGTAATCCCAGCACTTTGGGAGGCCGAGACAGGCGGATCATGAGGTCAGGAGATCGAAACCATCCTGGCTAACACGGTGAAACCCCGTCTCTACTAAAAAAAAAATACAAAAACTAGCCAGGCGAGGTGGCGGGCACCTGTAGTCCCAGCTACTCGGGAGGCTGAGGCAGGAGAATGGCATAAACCCGGGAGGCAGAGCTTGCAGTGAGCTGAGATCCGGCCACTGCACTCCAGCCTGGGCGACAGAGCGAGACTCCGTCTCAAAATAAATAAATAAATAAATAAATAAATAAATAAATAAAACAATACTATTCTTTTTGCTTAATTTTGTTTTGGAAAATATATTTTATTTTATATAAAATATGTCACTTGTGTTAGCAAATAATGACTTTTTATTATTTAAAAATCAATTAATACTTTTAAATTTTCTCAGCTTTAATTTTGAATATGATAAACATGGAGAGATATAAACCACATCAAGAAAAGCTTTTTAAAGCTGGGCCTAGTAGCAAGCACCTAGTTACTCAGGAGGCCAAGGTGAAAGTGACATAAGAGTTAAGAAGAAATCACTTAGGCAGATAGTAAGGGTATAGGAGACCTCGGTAAGGCTTTTCTTTTTAATGAAAGGCAGCCCCGAATCGTTTTGTAACAAAGAGCAGCCTGTAAAGTTGAGCTGCAGACAGAGACAAGCAAGCTGGGAGCTTGCACAGGTGAATGCCAGCAGGAACTAGGGCACCAGACAAATTCAAGATGGCGGCTCCATCTTCCCTTCTCTGCCCATGAGTTCTAGTCCAGCCTGGGCAACATAGTGAGACCCCCATCTCTTAAAAGAAAAGGGATCTTTTTTAAGATCTCAATAATTTTGAAAAGCAATAATTTCCCATGGAGTGTTAGGATGTCAGATCCCATGTCCAGCTGTGTAGTTTTATCCAAGTCCAGAAGTAGGAGGAGTAGGTAGAAACTCTGGGTATCTGGTTGGCCTGGCTTTGCAGTGGTAGCAAGAGGTGGTGGTCTTGCTCTCCCAGAGCAACTGGGTCAAATGGTAGAACTATACGTTAAGCAGGAACAAGAGGCTGAGGGTCTAGGAGGTGGGGGTGCTAAGCGGACCGAGAAGGAATATATCCTTATGTCCGATACAAGTATATCTTGGTTTCCTTTCTGTGGCAGCGCATGAAACAGAAGTATGGCTTTACATTATAAGGCTTTATATTATTACTCTGGCGTTTTATTAAGGATGAACTATAATTTTATATTTCATTTTGTGTTATTACTATGGCTTTGTATAAGGATGAACTATAAATTTTAAAAACTAACCTCTAATATTCTGCCTTTGGGCTATTTCCAACTCTTTTGCTTTATAAACACTGCTGAAATGACCAGCCAGTGCAACAAATATTAGGAAAATGAACAAGATAATTGCAGTCGTGATTATGCGCTGAAGACCATCATTAGCATGTAAGCCGCATCGAAGTACGGATTTTAGCCTGTTTTGTTCACTGCTGTATCCCCAGCACCTAGCATAGGGCCTGTCATAGAATGTGTGCTCAAAAAATATTTGTCAAACGTTGAAAGCAAGGTGATGTGATAGTGATTGGTGGGGGAGTGTTCGGGAAGTCCCTGCATTGAAGCTGAGAATTGAGTAAGGGAAAGTGGGAAGCTGTAGATGGAGGTTTCCAGGCAGAGGGAAGAGGATGTGCAAAGGCTGTGAGATGGAAGCCCGTTGGCGTGTTCGAAAAACAGAAAGGTTTCTGTGCTGGAGGACAGTGAGCAAAGGAGAGAATAAGGGATGAGGGTGGAGGGGAGGGCAGAGTGAGAACAATAGGGCCTTGCCAGTCCTAATCATCATGAACTTCAATTTTACAAGGCAGCTAAAAGCCGTGGTAGACTTTTACCAGGAAAATGACATTATCAATTTACGCTTACTCTGACCACCTCACACCTATTAGGATGGCTGCTATAAAAAAAACAAAAAAAAAATAAGTGTTAGCAAGGACGTGGAGAAATTGGAACCCTTATCCCCCACCAGTGGCAATGTGAAATGGTGCAGTCTCTGTGGAAAACAGTATGGCAGTTGCTCAAAAAAGCAGAAAGAGAACCACCATATGACCCTGCAATTCCACATCTGTGTGTATCCCCAAAAGAACGGAAAGCAAGGACTCAAATAGATATTTGCACTCATAGCAGCATTATTCACAATAGCCCGAAGGTGTAAACAACCCAATGTCCGTTGACAGATGAATACATAAACAAAATGTGGTCTCTCCACACAATGGAATATTACTGAGCCTTAAGAAGAAGAGAATAATTCTGATGTGTGCTACGACATATATGAAATTGGAGGACACTGTGCAAAGTGAAATACGGCAGTCACAAAAAGACGAATACTGTATGATTCCACTTACATGAGGTACTTGGAATAGTCAGACTCACAGAGACAGAAACTAGAATTTTGTGCCAAACTCATAGAGACCAGGGCTGGAGGAGGCTGTGGAGTTATTGTTTAGTGGGTATAGAGTTTCAGTTTTGCAAAATGGAAACGTTCTTGGATGGACGGTGGTGATGGTAGCACAACAATGAAATGCACTTAATGCCACTGAACTGTGCATTAAAAATGGCTAGGAAGGCTTGGCACAGTGGCTCACACCTGTAATCCCAGCACTTTGGGAGGCCAAGGTGGGTGGATCACCTGAGGTCAGGAGTTTGAGACCAGCCTGGCCAACATGGCAAAACCCCGTCTGTACTAAAAATACAAAAATTAGCTGGGCGTGGTGGCAGGGGCCTGTAGTCCCAGCTACTTGGAAAGCTGAGGTAAGAGAATCACTTGAACCCGTGAGGCAGAGGTTGCAATGAGCCGAGATTGCACCACTGCACTCCAGCCTAGGTGACAGAGCAAGACTCTGTCTCAAAACAAAAACAAAAACAAACAAACAAAAAAGGGTTAGGAAGGTAAATTGTATGTTATCCCTGCCCGCGGGATAGTCAGTGTAGGCCCTGGAGGAGGGGGTGGGAATTTGGGGAACAAGAGACACGAGAAATGGAGACAAGACAGTGCTCTGATCAAGTCTCGTTTAATGGTGGTAATGCAATGCCTTATAAACATTTGGAGGGGAAGGGGTTGGGCTAAGGCGGAAATGACCTCATTGCGGAAGGCGTGGCCAGATAGGCTTCAGTTTCTCCGGTCGGACGTCATGTTGCGCCTGCGCTGTCAGGTAGTCTTTTCGCGGGCGTGGGAAAAATGAATGAAGAAGAAGCAGGAAGAGCGCCATCTTTTAATGGCGGTATTAATACAGGGAAGAAGGTAAATCTAGGGAGAAGGTGTGGGGTGGAAATGAATATAGCTCAGGCGTTTAATCTTCAATTATTATTCGCTATGGCCGGGGCGTGCAGCTCCGGACAGGTCCCCCTTTTTATATTTTTATGATAAGAAAACCCCTCGGGAACTGCGCCTGTCTTAGGTTGGGTCAACTCACCCCCACCTTCTAGGCCCATCATGGGATAAGGCAGCAGCAAGGGCGGCCCTCCTGTCTTAGGCTCCGATGGAGATAGTGTCCTCTTACCCGTATTGACTGTCCAGTTCAGCACACAGGGGAGGTGGTCTTATTAAGGTAAATAAGACTCACCATTTTCAGTCATCTCAAGGCGATGATAATGAACCTGTATAGGTTTGGCCTGGAAGGCCTCGATTTGTTGTCTGACAAATGCCATAAGCTTATTAAGGATTATAGGCCCGAGAGTGAGGAAGAGTAGAAGAGTGAGTAAAGGACCAAGAAATGGCAGGAGATAGGGGAGAAGTCCATCGAGTCCAGTCCATAGTGGATTGGCGGCCAGGCCTTTTCTGCGCTTTTCTAGTTCTTCTTGCAAAGTTTTTATCTTATCTCTGACGATTCCGGATTTGTTGGCGTAAAAACAGCACTTTTCCTGTAAAGCCAAACATATCCCTCCCTGTTCTGCCATTAACAAATCTAGACCTCTTCTATTCTGGAGAACTACTTCAGCTAACGAGTCTACTTGGTCTTGTAAATCTTGTATAGTACTGGATAAGGTCCGTACATCTGAAATTAATTGATTGGATAATTTAGTATATTGGGTTAGTGAGACTCCTAGGCCTGTGGCTCCTGTAGTAAAAGCAGTGGTGATTCCTAGTCCAGCCAACGAGGGAATAAATTGTATGGCTCGTTTCGGTCTATAAATAAAATGTTCAATAGCGGGGATGGGGATAGGTTCATCTCCAGGGATGATATCAATGTCGGGGAGAAGAGTGGCCAGAACACAAAGCCCTGTCCAATTTGTAGGTAGATACGTATATGCCATGTTGTTTCCACAAACGAAAACCGAGCCATTTATAGCACACAAAGGGTTGGTGGCATTAATTATGGAAGTACAGTTGCCAAACACAACATAGCCTAAATCAATTTCTTTAGTGTTATTATATGATGGTGAAAAGAGGCAAGAGGAATTAGAAAACGTCATCGGTTGAACTAAGAGGGGGGAGGTAATAGGACAGGAATTATTTACTAAGGATTCATTTGAGTAATTGACATAGGGCAATGAAAGGTTAGGTATGGCTAGAGGAATAGGGGGGCCCATTTTAAGACAAAGCCAACAATCGTGGGCCAGGCTTGTATTGGACATTTGAAGTAAATTGTAAGTAGCATTGAGGATATCAAAGGTTTGGGCATCGAGCCTAAAATTATCTCTAAGCTCAGGCAGGGCTAAAGGGTGATATTGAAGTTCAGGATATGGAGCTTTATGAATTTCTTCTAATTTTTTCTGGACGGTTTTAATTCTTGCAATATCTAATGGGCCTCCTCCATCAGAAATGTGAATGGGGGCGGTAGTGCTCCAACAAACAGGCTTTCCTTTTTGGCCGTTACAAGGAGATTGTACAAGTTTATTAGTGGATCCTAATACTTGTACGTCATTGATGCCTCCAGTCTGTGTTTTTAGTAACGTGGCCGTATAATATGTTCTATTGCCTGATTTGCATTGTTGATAGGAGGTATAACAGGAACTATGTACAGAAGATTGGAAAGAGCTACAAGGGCATTCTAGGAGCGGCCCGCTAGGTGAGGTATCTCTTGGGGTAGACTTACATTTCCATAACTGGTTTGGCATTAGGTAAGCTGTCTTGCCCGTGCAGGTCACCTGGGTGATTCTATCTGACGGAGGTTCAGATATTTGTCCCCCTCTGCAGTCACAAGGCTGGCCGTATTGTTTTCGGAACTTTTTTTTTGTTTTTTTGAGATAGAATTTCACTCTTTTTTTTTTTTTTTTTTTTTTGAGACGGAGTCTGGCTCTGTCACCCAGGCTGGAGTTTGTTTTCGTAATAGTTCTTTTGCCTTACGAGGGTCACCAAAACCTGCATAGACTGTCACTATGTTATATAGAGCGATTATTCTCCAAAGGAATTTCATGTTAGGCTTCATTTTCTGAAAAACAAGAAGGAAAGAACTTCTCAGGGAGATTTATCTTCCCTGGACTGACAATGGTTATGATTTATTTGTCTTACCAATCTTTCAGGCAGCCATCTGGCTGCATCATTTTTTTGTGAGAAGATGCATACTGAGCCTCTTCCCCAAATTAAAACTGGATCGGGGCCATGCCATGAACTATCAAGTGGATCTTTCCATTTTACCATTGCAAACTGTTTTTGAGATTCAGGATGCCAGAAGCGATCGGCAGCCGATTTTCCATGACTGTCCAAATTTTAAAAATTAAGGATAAACAGGGCATGATTGAGTATGTTTCTGGGGGTACCCTTCACGGGGTACCAGCTCCCCCCTTTTAATTTTGTGATAATAGTTTTTAATGACAGATGAGCTCTTTCTACTATACCTTGTCCTTGGGGATTATAGGGAATGCCTGTGGTATGTTTAATTTGTAGGGTATTACAAAATTGTAAAAAGGTTTTGGCTATATAACCGGGGCCATTATCTGTTTTGATTTGTTTGGGTATTCCTAAAATAGAAAAGCAGTGTAATAAATGAGCTATGACATGTTTGGTGGCCTCTCCTGTTTGGAGAGTTGCACTGATGAATCCACTATAGGTGTCTATGCATACATGGATATATTTTAGTTGACCGAGTTCTAAGTGGTGAGTAACGTCCATTTGCCAAATTTCGTTGGGGATGAGTCCTCGGGGGTTAACTCCTAGATGGGGAACAGGTAAATATGTGATGCAGTTGGCGCATTGTTTAACTATTTGTCGAGCTTGTTCTCTGGTAAGTTTAAACATAAGTCTTAAGGTTTGGGCGTTTAAATGATGTAAGGCATGTGCTTTTTGCGCTTGTTGCAAATTGTCTGTAGTGACCGTGGCTATGGTTTTTGTTGCCGTGTCAGCTGTTGCGTTACCTTGTGTTAGAGGTCCCGGTAATCCTGAATGTGCTCTAATATGCCCAAGAAAAAAGGGAGTAGTCCTTTTTCGGATAAGTTGTTGACATTGTAAAAATAGGTTAGCTGTGTCTGAAATATGTTTAATTTGAGACACGGTCTCTAAGAGGGGTATTGAATGAGCCAGGTAGGCGCTGTCTGTATAAATGTTAAGTGGCTGACAAGGAAAAGCTGATAGTGCTGCAATTATAGCTTGCAATTCGACCAGCTGAGCTGATGTATAAGTGGTTTGGAATTTAACGACTACATTATTGTAAGTGTAAGCGGCAAGTCCTGTGGAAGATCCATCAGTGAAAATTAGTAATGCGTCATTGAGAGGTTCTTTACTGGTAATATGGGGAAATACAAACGCATGAAGTTTGCAAAATTGAATAAGTTTGTTAGGTGGGTAATGGTTGTCAATAGCGCCAGTATAAGAAGCGCAAGCAATTGGCCAGGCTTCCGTATTTTGTAACAGCCAATGGATGCGTGATTGAGTGTAGGGCTGTATAATGGTAGAGGGTTCTATTCCAAAGTATTTTCTACTGTTTTCTCTTCCCAAGATAATTAGATCAGCTATGGCATCATAATAAGGCAACAAAACCTTTTTAGGGGAGGAGGGCAGGTGTACCCACATAATGGGATTGTTCTGCCAAAATAGGCCAGTAGGGGTTATTGTTGTGTTAAAAATAAGGAATATTAATGGCTGAGAATAATCAATACCGGTAACAAATTGTGTTGCAATGGCATGTTCTACCTGTTGGAGTGTTATTAATGCTTCTTTAGTAATGGACCTGGGGGATTTTGGATTAGAGTCTCCTTTTAATATATCGAAAAGAGGTTTTAACTCTCCTGTGGTGAGCTTTAAGTACGGTCGCAGCCAATTTATGTCTCCCAGTAATTTTTGTAAATCATTTAAAGTTTTTAAATGATCACGACGTATAACGGCCTTTTGATTAATGATTTTGGGTCCATTAATCTGGAAGCCAAGATAAGTGTATGGATCTTGTAATTGTACTTTTTCTGGGGCTATTTGTAGTCCGGCTGCTGTTAACTCTTGTTTGAGTTGGGCGAAGCACTGTAAGACTTGTTCGCCAATTTCTCCTGCTATTAAAATATCATCCATATAATGTATAATATACATTTGTGCCCATGTTTTTCTGACTGGCTCTATAGCGGCAGCTACATATTTTTGACACAAGGTAGGACTATTGGCCATACCCTGAGGTAAGACTTTCCATTGATAGCGCTTCATTGGTTGTTTAAAATTTGTAGATGGAAGACTAAAGGCAAATCTTTTCTGGTCAGCAGGGTGAAGGGGAATTGTAAAAAAGCAATCTTTAAGGTCAATAATGATTTTAAAATATTTTTGAGGACTCACAACCGGTGAAGGCAATCCTGGTTGTAAGGCACCCATAAGGATCATAGTGATATTTACTGCTCTTAAATCTTGTAAGAGTCTCCATTTACCAGACTTCTTTTTAATAACAAAAATAGGTGTATTCCAAGGGGAATTACTTTCCTCAATATGTCCTGCTGCTAGTTGTTCCTGCACTAACTGTTGGGCAGCACTTAGTTTATCATTGAGTAAAGGCCACTGATCAACCCAAACGGGCTCATCCGACTTCCAAGTAATGGGGTCAGCGTACCTTTGGGGTGCAGGTATGTCAGTGGCCTGAGCTAAAAATTTCCAAACCCCTTTTTATCAAGTTGTCCTGAAACCAGTATAGGCTGTGGGATACCGTTCTCTCCTTTTCCAAGACCTTTACCAGGGGTGTATCCTTGAGTTAACATTTGTGCAGTAACTATATCATTTGGACTACACATTATAATTTTCATTTGAGAGAGCAGATCTCGCCCCCAAAGGTTAACAGGTAGGTAAGGGATGACAAATGGCTTAATGAGGCCTGAATTGTTTTCTTTATCTGTCCATGTTAGGTATTTAGAACTTTGTTTAGGATTACTGCTTTGTCCAATTCCTCTCAAGTGAGTTAAAGTTTCTGTGGTAGACCAATGAGAGGGCCAATCTTCCTGTTTAATGATAGTTACATCAGCCCCTGTGTCTATTAGTCCAGTGAATGCCTTCCTGTCTAACCATAAGGTTAGAGAGGGTTTTTGATTTGTAATTGGTTGCACCCAATATATATCTGATGATCCGAAACCTTTTATATTTCTATTAGAGTATTGGATATTATTATCTGTTTTAACCAAAGGTAGCAGGAGTAACTGAGCTATTCTAACTCCTTGAGGGACAGTAATAATACTATCAATAGCTCTGGCCATAATTTTAATTTCTCCTTCATAATCATTATCGATAACTCCAGGGAGGACTTGTAAGCCTCTCATGGTGACACTACTTCTTCCTAAAAGTAGCCCAAAAGTGTTAGGTGGTAAGGGTCCATATATTCCGGTATTTAAGGTTTGCGGTCCCATTTCAGGTGTTAGTATTGTGTGGGAGGTGGAACTGAGGTCCAATCCTGCACTTCCTGGGGTTGCTCTACTAAGTTTTGAAATGGATTGCTGTTGCTGGCTGGAACAAAGCTGACTGCCCCATATGCTTGTTTCGGGGCCTGAGGCTGGCCCCTCATCCCGTTTCCCTGCCTGGGGGGTAAAGGATTTCCTTGACTGTCAGTTTTAGATTTACATTCGTTTGCCCAATGCCTTCCTCTTTTACACCTTGGGCAAAGGCCTGGGATTTTTGCTTCTGGACTCTTATTTTGGTTTTCACAGCAATCTTTTGCAAAGTGTCCCCTTTTACCGCATCTAAAACATCCCCCTTTATCTTTACCTTTGTTAATGAGGAAATCTCTTGCTGTTTGGCCGCTAAAAGCGGCGGCCATTGCTAGGCCTTGTTGATATGAGGGCCCAATATCTGAACAAAGGCGAATGTATCCTGTTAAATCTGTTTTCTTTCGATAAGGTCTGATTGCCGCTTGGCAGGCGGGGTTAGCATTTTCATAAGCTAACTGTTTAACATAATCTACACCCGTTTCTGCATTTCCAAAGATTCTACCTGCCCCAGTGGTCATAAGTCTATGCACAAAGTCTGAAAATGGCTCATCGGGTCCTTGTTTAACCGCTGTGAGCGAGGCCCCTGGATCTCCTTTAACGGGAAGTTTTCTCCAGGCTTTTGTAGCAGCAGCCTGGATTTGTGAGAACAGTCCAGGGTCATATTGCATTTGGGCCTGAGTGTCTGCATAATTACCTGAACCAGTTAACATATCAAAATCCCAACCGTTTCCTGCCTGTTGATTTCTTTTAGCTGTATCTCTACAATTTTCAAAGAACTCTGACTTCCAAATTAAGTGGTCTCCCCCAGAAAGAACTGCCCTGACGAAGGTATTCCAGTCTGTAGGAGTGAGCCAATTCTCAGCTACAGATTCCACTATAGCAAGAGTATATGGAGCAGTAGCCCCATACTGAGAGGCAGCAGTCTTTAACTCTTTTATAATAGTAAAATCAAATCCAGTATGATGCCTCCAAGCCTGTCCCTGTTCATCTATGGTTTCAGTGACCGGAAAAACGTCTTTGGGGGAGGAGTCTTCTCTATGTCGGCTAGCAACTAGCCCCCCTCTTGGAACATGTTGTCCAGGCCGCTGAAGTGGGCGCAAGGAACCCTCCATAGCGTCTGAGTTAGGTATTTTTTCATTTCCTGTTTTTAGCTTTTGGAGCCTAATTATCAATGATTGATGTAACTCTTCAAGTTTAATCTGTTCTTCTAGTTGAGCAATTTTTTGCTTTAATTCTTCTTTGGGATCTATTGCTGCCATAACAATGGGCGCAGAAGCCTCATTATGTGTCTTATTATATGGGGGTGGGTATGAAGAACAGGGAGGCAAATCAGGGTTGTGATATTTAGCCGCCTCTTCCTCTAAATCATCCCAATTTATATCCGATTGATTAGGCTTATTAATTTCCTCCTCCTTTTGAAGCATCTGTAAAATTGGGTATTTTTTTGGTTTGTTTTCGTGTGGTATTTCTTTATCTGTTACAGAAGGAGACTTGATTTCCTCATGATCACTTTCGAGGGAAATGAGATCTTCCTCCGTATCTTGCGGAGGCTTTGTGAGGTTAGAGCGGGAGCTAACCTTTAAAATATGCTCTGTCTGAGCGACCGCAGCCATGACTTGCAGATTGGCCTCCTTCTTATCTATTAAATCTCTAATGAGGTTCCAATAAGAGAAGGCGGTTACAGGAATTTTTTCTGGCCCAAAAGTATTACAATAGTCCTGAAAACAATCCCCTACTCTATGCCATCTTTTAATATCAATAGTTCCTTCCTGTGGGAACCAAGGGCAAGTGTCTTTTACAAAATCAAAAAATTTAAACAAATCATTACCTTTAACCTTTACTCCTCGTATCTTTAAAGCCTCTTTTAATTGTCCTACATATATTTGATGTTGGCTTAATTCTTGTCCCTGTTCGGGCGCCACGTATCCCTGCCCGCGGGATAGTCAGTGTAGGCCCTGGAGGAGGGGGTGGGAATTTGGGGAACAAGAGACACGAGAAATGGAGACAAGACAGTGCTCTGATCAAGTCTCGTTTAATGGTGGTAATGCAATGCCTTATATACATTTGGAGGGGAAGGGGTTGGGCTAAGGCGGAAATGACCTCATTGCGGAAGGCGTGGCCAGATAGGCTTTGGTTTCTCTGGTCGGACGTCATGTTGCGCCTGCGCTGTCAGGTAGTCTTTTCGCGGGCGTGGGAAAAATGAATGAAGAAGCAGCAGGAAGAGCGCCATCTTTTAATGGCGGTATTAATACAGGGAAGAAGGTAAATCTAGGGAGAAGGTGTGGGGTGGAAATGAATATAGCTCAGGCGTTTAATCTTTAATTATTATTCGCTATGGCCGGGGCGTGCAGCTCCGGACAGTATGTTAGGTGTATTTTGTCACAGTGAAAATTTAAAAACAGAAAAGCTTACTCTGAGAATGTTCGAGAGAAAAGTTTGGAAAGGGGCATAGCTGGTTATCAGTCATTATCTTCCCTTCTTCCTAACAGTATCCATTTACTCCTCTTTCCCTCCTAGCAGAGTGGGAAGTTCAAGCATCCACCCATTCCGCAAATGGCCTTGTGGCCTTTGTGCTCCAGGAAGGGATGATTCCAACCTCTTCAGGGGAGGTCTCACTGGCCTAGAGCAGTGGTTCTTAAAATGTGGCTGAGGGCCAAGCACAGTGGCTCATGCCTGTAATCCCAACACTTGGAAAGGCTGAGAGGGGGAGGATCTGTTGAACCCAGGATCTTGAGACCAGCCTGGGCAACATGGTGAGACCCTCTCTCTACAAAATATACAAAAATTAGCTGGGCATGGTGGCACATGGCTGTAGTCCCAGCTACTTGGGAGGCTGAGGTGGGAGGACTGCTTGAGCCCAGGAGGTCAAGGCTGCAGTGAGCTGTGATTGTGCCACTGCACTCCAGTCTGAATGACACAGTGAGACTCTGTCTCAAGGGGGAAAAAAAAAAAACACCTTGGCTGAACATTCCTGGGGTCTCTGAGATTCATTTTAGGGGTCTGTGAGTTTCTGTTTTCCAACTACATATCCTAATGAGGCTGGGTTTTTAAAATGTATATCTACTTCCTCTGACAGATTGGAGCAGATTAAATGCCAAAGCAGATATGAGAATCCAGCTGTCTTACATTAAGCCCAATATTAAAGTGATCTGTAAAAGGTAAAGCAAAGCTACTCTTCTTAAATGTTTTAATTTTGGAGTATATTACTATTTTTCATGAAAATGTTACTTATGTGAATATGTAACAGATTTCTTTCTTTCTTTCTTTTCTTTTTTTTTTTTTGAGATGGAGTCTCACACTGTCACCTGGGCTTAAGTGCAGTGGCACGATCTCACTGCAACCTCTGCCTCCTGGGTTCAAGCAATTCTCTTGCCTCGACCTCCCAAGTAGCTGGGATTACAGGTGCCTACCATCACGCCCAGCTAATTTTTTGTATTTTTAGTAGAGACGGGGTTTCACCACGTTGGCCAGGCTTGTCTGAAACTCCTGACCTCATGATTTGTCTGTGTTGGCCTCCCAAAGTGCTAGAACAGGTGTGAGCCACTGCACCTGGCCTAGATTTCTTATTTCTAAATTAATAAATAATTATATTTCAAAATTTTAGTGATAGATATAACTCAGAAAAGCAAAGATTTTGGGGAATCCTCAATAATTTTTTTTTAGGGTCTTGCTATCACCCAGGCTGGAGCGTAATAGGTAATCATAGCTTACTACAGCCCAGCCTTGACCTCCTGGCATCAAGCAATCCTCCTGTCTTGGCCTCCCAAAGTTTTAGAATTACAGGCATGAGCCACCACACCTGGCCCTAATTTTTGAGTCCAAATGGGTCCTGAGATAAAAATGTTTGAGGACTACTAGCCTAGAATAATCCCATCCCCTTGTCAGGTATTGGTCTGGGAACTTTCTTGTGGTCCAGTTCTGTCTACTGAGACAGGAGAGGGAATCTGATGGGAAGCTTCTGGAAGAAGTTTTTCCACTCCTAAGACAGAGCCACAGAAAGAGAGACACTCTCTCTCCATCCTCTGGTTACCGATGCATCTGAATGTGATGCGGCCATCTTTCCACTGGCCTGAGAAAAAACACAGCACAAGCGCTGGCAGTGTTGTTTTCAGATTTCATTATAAGAGTGATTCAGTGAACATCTTTCCACACAATTGAGCTCTGCACATCTGTGTAGTTTTGGTAGAATAAATTCTTAGAATTGGAAGTGTTGGATGACGGGATATACACATTAAAAATTTTAATAAATATTGGCCAGGTGTGGTGGCTCACGCCTGTAATCCCAGCATTTTGGGAGGCTGAGGTGGGCAGGTCACCTGAGCCTGGGCACAGAGGCAACCTTCAAACATGGAGAAACCCCGTCTCTACTAAAAATACAAAAATCAGCCGGTCGTGGTGGTGCATGCCTGTAATCCCAGCTATTTGGGAGGCCAAGGCAGGAGAATCACTTGAACCCAGGAGGGAGGTCGAGGTTGCAGTGAGCCAAGATCACGCCATTGCACTACAGCCTGAGCAACAAGAGCAAAACTCCGTCTCAAAAAAAAAAAATTTAATAGATATTGATACTGATAAGTTGTCCTCCCAAAAGTTCGTACCACTATAAACTTCCACCAAGTTACTTAAGCACTTATATAAAGCTTACTATGTGCTTACTAGACAACTGTTTTAAGCTTTTTACAAACATTTACTAATAGTGTGAGTGCCTATTTCTCTATACTTTAGCCAACTTAGTTTTTATCCCTGCTCATCAGATAAGCAGAAAATACCTTACTATTTCGAGGTGCCTTTTTTTTTTTACAATAAGGTTGAACACTTAAAACATATTTTCTTTAAATGGTCTATTCATGTCCTTGGTCCCTTTTCCTGTGGGGTTTTCATGTTTTTATTTTGTATTTCTAAGAGCCCTGTGTGTATTAAGGATACTAGCCCTTTAATGTCATACGTGTGACAAGTAAAGTTTAATAGTCACTTTTTCACAATTCCAGTATCTAAAAAGTTCTGAAAAGTTTTTTTTTTTTTTTTTTTGTAAATTTGATACAAACTCACTTGATAGCATGACCTCAATTGACATTAGGCCGTTTGTATTCTTTGTATATTTCACTTCATATAAAGAGCTGGAAGAAAAAACTTTTACTGAAGAAAACCTTGTGTTTGATATACATAAATAACTGGTGGTTTGTATACTGCGTATTACCTTTTCTAAATTCTGAAAATTTACAATTTCATAAAACATTTGTCCCAAGGTTTTAGGTAAGAGATTGTGGATTTTATTTACCCACACATGTGTCTTTGTTGGTTCACTTTTGGATATGCTGAGTTGTAGATGCCTGTGGAGGCTTCACCTGGATATGGCCTGCATGCAGTTGGATATATGAGTTAGATATTTATGGGGGAAATTGGGGTCGGAGAAGCAGATTTTAGATTTATATTTATCAGCATATAGATGAGAGTTAAAATCACGTGGGTGTACGTCAGAAAGCACGTGTTGCCGAAAGAATGGTGAGAACATCAGCGTTTAAGGGGTGAATGAGAGTCTATGATGAGGTAGGCAGTGAGGAAGGCTAATTGTGGAGCAGAAAGGTTGAATCAGACAGAGCAGAGGGGTGATCGATCATTCTGGACTGTGAACAATGACTACAGCTGCAGACAACACGGTAGAGGTTTGCTGGTTGTGAATTCTCCATGGACCTATCGTCAGGTATTAGAGTGAACTTAGCCTTGTGGGGTGTTGGGAAGGAGTCAGGGAAGGGAGACGGAAGGGGATTTGAAGGTTGCCTCTGTGCCCAGGCTCAGGGATCTGGACCTCAACGTTCCTTAATAATTAGGCACCAGCCCTCTTAAGAATAGTCTCCAGAATTCTCTCCTGTAAAAGTTCTGTTGAAGGGTCTTGGGCAGTTTCCCAGCCCCATAGATAGATCTCTGTAGGTCCAATCCTCTAGCAAGTGGTCCAGACCTTGAAATGAACCAGATACTGTAATGAGTGTGAGAAGCAGTTGGTCCTTTGTGCAGATACTGGGCCAGAGGAGACAGGAAAGTGGTTTTGGCTTCTTCCTGTTTATCCCTCCTGATGGGCCATGTGAGGACCCTTGATGGGAGCATTCAGGAAGTGTTAGTACTTGCCAATAGCCAGCCACTTTCAAAGGAGACAACTCTGGGACCTCAGGTCTGCCTTAGCCTGCTGGCTGCAAAACATTTACATTTGCTCTCCTGTCTAACAGAAGAAAAATCCATTTTTCATTTTCAGCTGAATGTTCTCAGCCTTAAAATGTGGGCCTTTGTTCATTCTAATTCGCCTACATCTGCATAAAACAGAAGTTCATTTTCAGAGCAATGTGGAGGGGGACCATGCACAATTCCAGTTATTGTATAGCAAAGCTATGCGCCTAACTTTTTATTCAGAGAGCAAATAATATATCCAAGATGTTATTGTGGGTGTTCTTCTGTCACTCATACTGGTGATGTCTTGTCTATCTCTCAGGAAACAATGGGCATTTATTTGGGATTGCTTAGATTTAGTAACATTCCTTTATTTTTCATTTCAAATGGCTCTTAACTGTGAAGTGGGGGGAAAATGAGTTAATTTCTTGACTATTTTAAATAGTTGTAATAGGTTCTAATTTTACATCCAGTGGAAACAATTGAAAGTTTTTATGTTTATATTATTCTGGCAAGTTAATATGAACATTAAACAAATATTTCAGTGCAGATCATGAAACAAATACAGCACAAGATAGTAGCACTTCAAGTCCTGAACTGATTTCTGTGTACATTTCCTTTTAAAAAATTGCTTCTTTTTCAACACTACTGAACTGTACCCTTAAAAGTGGGCAAGGCCGGGCGCAGTGGCTCACACCTGTAGTCCCAGCACTTTAGGAGGCTGAGGCGGGCAGATTGCCTGAGCTCAGGAGTTTGAAACCACCCTGGCCAACATGGTGAAACTCCATCTCTACTAAAATAAAAAATTAGCCAGGTATGGTGGCCTGCGCCCGTAATCCCAGCTACTCAGGAGGCTGAGGCGGGAGAATCGCTTGAACCCAGGAGGCAGAAGTTGCAGTGAGCTCAGAGATTGCACTGCTGCACTCCAGCTTGGGCAACAGAGTGAGACTCTGTCTGGGAAAAAAAAAAAAAAAGTGGTCACAGTGGTAAATTTTATGTTAAGTGTATTTTACATTTTTTTTTAAAAAAAGCTTCTCTTCCAAATCTTCAAAAATTGGAAGCATTTATTTGGTGAAGTAAGTAGTACAGTTGGCCAGGGGTGGTGACTTCATGCCAGCACTTCAGGAGGCCAAGGCAGGAGGATTGCTTGAGCCCAGCAGTCCAAGACCAACATGGACAACATAGCGAGACCCTGTCTCTACAAAAGATACAAAAATTAGCCAGGAATGGTGGCACACACCTGTAGTTCCAGCTACTTGGGAGGCTGAGGTGGGAGGCTCGCTTGAGCCTGGGGAGGTCGAGGCCGTAGTGAGATGTGATGGCACCACTGCACTCCTGCCTGGGTGAGATCCCGTCTCAGAAAAAAAAAGAAAAAGAAGTACAGTTGTCTCTCTATCTGAGGGGGATTGGTTCCAGGACTCCCCTATAGATACCCAAATCCGCACATGCTCAAGTCCCTGATATAAAACTGCATAACATTTGCATATAACCTACACACATCCACCTGTGTACTTTAGATCATCTCTAGATTACTTATAACAACTACTGCAATGTAATGCTAGGTAAATAATTATTTATTATATTATTTTAAAAATTGTATTATTTTTATTGTTTCCCTCCCCCAGAATATTTTTTCTTTTTTCTCTTTCAAGACTTTTTTTTTTTTTTTTTTGAGACAGGGTCTTGTTCTGTCACCCAGGCTGGAGTGCAGTGGCACGATCATAGCTCACTGCAGCCTCGACCTCCCAGGCTCAAGTAATTCTCCCGCCTTAGCCTCCCAAAGTGCTGGGATTACAGGTGTGAGCCACTGCACCCAGCCTTTCCCTCCTGGAATATTTTCATTTGTGGTTGGTTGAATCCACAGATGTGGAACTCATGGATATGGTGGGCTGACTGTACTTCCCATAGCTGCTTACCGTATTCAAATGGGAGCTTGATGGCAAAATACAATCTGAGGCCCAAAAAGTCAAACCAGCTCTAGAAAACATCCTTAAAAAACCAGCAGTTCCTTTCCCACTTCACATTCTTTGCACTTGCCGGAAGCAACCACTTTCTCTATTCTCATCTCCAGATCTCCAGTACTTCCAAATTATTCATGTTTAACCATTATCAGTTGTCCCATCACTATGGGAGATGAGGACTAACTCTTTCACTACCATCAACACACACACACACCCCTCAACTCCTCCTCTTCCCAATAAGGGCGTATCGTGAATTTTGTTAATAATCCTTGTTTACATTTTTATGACGATGACATGCCAATCACAGCTGAGTCATGTAATTAGACTATTACTTTCCCTTTCTTGCTTATATGATTCTTTTATGAATAGTAATTTTTTCTTAGTGTTCTTTGTACCAGTCATTTATTCCACCCTAAACTCTCCAGTTTTATAAATCTCCTCTCAAAATGTTCAAATATATCAATTACTCTCCATTTTGTCTTGGAAGCGTCTCTGACTGGCTCCTGTCTGGACTGGTTGCTGTGTATGCCGTCACCTTGGGGGTCCCGTTCTTTTGTATGCCCTGCATCTTCCTTAGTTTAGTCCCTTATTATGGTTGAGGAACAGCTTCCCGGTAAAAGGTACGTAAGAAGTGACATGTTTGCTGGCCAGCACGGTGGCTCATGCCTGTAATCCCAGCACTTTGGGAGGCCGAGGTGGGTGGATCACTTGAGGACAGGAGTTTGAGACCAGCTTGGCCAACATGGTGAAACCCCCATCTCTACCAAAAATAAAAAAATTAGCCAGGCATAGTGGTGCATGCCTGTAGTCCTAGCTACTTGGGAGGCTAAGGCACGAGAATCGCTTGCACCTGGGAGGCGGAAGTTACAGTGAGCTGAGATCACACCACTGCACCACTGCAACCTGTCTTAAAAAATAAGAAGTAACATTTTTGGGAACTAGTGTGCCTGGAAACCTTTTTATTCCACCTACCCTTACACTAATTGAGGGTGGAGATAACGTTCCCTTGGAATTTTAAAGATATCGAGCTACTTTCTTCTTTTTTTTTTTTTTTTTTTTTTTTGCTATTTCAAGAAATTTTATTTTATTATTATTATTTATTTATTTATTTTTTTAATTATACTTTAAGTTCTAGGGTACATGTGCATAACGTGCAGGTTTGTTACATACTTGTGCCATGTTGGTGTGCTGCACCCATCAACTCGTCAGCACCCATCAACTCGTCAGTTACATCAGGTATAACTCCCAATGCCATCCCTCCCCTCCCCCCTACTTTCTTCTAATATCTGATGCTATTTGAGGCATTCAGATTCTCAGTCATTTGTATGAAACTTTTAAAACTTTTTCTAGTTCAGGTATTCTTTGTAGTGAAATTCACAATGGCTTGCCCTAGTGTGGGTCTGTTTTGATATATTGTGCTGGGCATTGGAAAGCCAAGGCTTTCAGTTTCACTAATGATTTCCTCTGCTGTTTCTTCTGTTCTCTGTATGGCATGCTTATTTTCAGACCTGAGGCCTTTTGTTCTGGTCTTTTCTTTCCTACTTTCTAGCTGTTCTTTTTGTACTACTTTGTGGGAGATTTCCTCAACTTCATCTTCTAACCCTTCTACTGAGTTTTTAATTTCTATTTTCAGGACTTGTTTTCTGAATATTCTTTTTTTCTTAGATGGAGAAAAACCTTACAATTTGAAAACCTGAGGATATTAGTGGCAGTTCCTTAAAAATGTTTTCTTCTCCCTTCACAGTCCCACTTTGCTCCATTTTGGGTTCTGGGTTTTGATTCTACCTTTCACCCTAGAGGCATCCCTCAAATGGCTGGTGATCCTTGCCTGTCTGCGCATATTGAAGAGGAGGACAATAAGCTGACTGGAAGCAACTGGCTCAGAGGAGTAGGATTTGTTGACTGTGGCATTCCTGAAATTGCTGCTTCCCTAGAGACCCCCGATACCAGCTGCCAAATTTTGCACAGAATCTTCTCATCTCCTGGCTGGAAGCGTAAGCCTGGCTACCAGCATTCAGACAGCCAAGTAGGGGAAAGGGCTAAGCATTAAACATTCTGAATATAGGCTGGGCACGGTGGCTCACACCTGTAATCCCAGGACTTTGGGAGGCCGAGGCGGGTGGACACCTGTGGTCAGGAGTTCGAGACTAGCCTGGCCAACTTGGCGAAATCCCATTGCTACTAAAAATATAAAGAGTAGCTGGGCTGGGCGCAGTGGCTCACGCCTGTAATCCCAGCACTTTGGGAGGCCGAGGCGGGCAGATCACGAGGTCAGGAGATCAAGACCATCCTGGCCAACATGGTGAAACCCTGTCTCTACTAAAAATACAAAAAATTAGCCGGGTGTGGAGGCACGCATCTGTAGTCCCAGCTACTCAGGAGGCTGAGGCAGGAGAATTGCTTGAATCCGGGAGGCGGAGGCTGCAGTGAGTCAAGATTGTGCCACTGCACTCCAGCATGGCAACAGAGCAAGACTCCATCTAAAAATTAAAAAAAAAAAAAAAAAAAAAAATTAGCTGGGCGTGGTGGTGGCTGCCTGCAGTCCCAGCTACTTGGGAGGCTGAGGCAGGAAATCACTTGAACCTGGGAGGTGGAAGTTGCAGTGAGCTGAGATCATGCTGCTGTACTCCAGCCTGGGCAACAAGAGCAGAACCCCATCTCAAAATAAAATAAAATAAAATAAAATAAATAAATAAATAAATAAATAAATAAATAAATAAATCATTCTGAGTATAAACTTACATATCACCCTTTGTATCAGCCAAGGTCCAAGGGAATTGCCTTACAAATGGATACAGAAAACTTTACAGGATACCCTAGGGTTAAGGAAAAGTACCCAAGGAAGGAACAAACTTGGATAGGGATGTCCCTCCCCAAGTTTGGGATTCAGATCTTGTGGAGGTGTGGCTGCAGCCCACTGTATGGCAGGGACATTTGCTGGACTACCCTGGGTGACAGCTGAGTCAGTTACCAGGAAGCTTTCCTTTGAGGTGCATTCAGGCTGCCACTGGCAAGCAGGGAATCATGGCCAGGTTGGGCAAGAAGGAAACACACCATTGGGTTACACATGGGCTGAGGCTGGCACACTCCTCCAGAGTACAAGGGGACAGAAAACTGCAGCCGCAAGCAGCGAGTGCCTCTCCAGGCTATGTGTGAGCTGAGGCTGAAGGACAGGCTCAGAGGGAGCCACCTGCCAGCTAGCGAGGTAGTCACAGGGCCAAGGCCAGAGCTGCAAGCTGGCTAAGTGACTGCATACTCGGGTCACAGCTGGGGCTGAGCCATGCCTAACAACAGGATGGTAATAAGCAGCCAGGGGAAGCATGCCAGACCTGAGAAAAGTAGCCCCTTTCTCTCGTACTGACAAAGCTCAACTGTACAAAGCTTATGCTGACCATGCTATGGAGAAATGCTTAGAGGGTCCTGCTGAATTATCAGAGCAGGCTATTGTGTTAGTTTGCTAGGGCTGTTGTTAAATATCACAGACTGGGTGGCTTAAAAAACAGAAATGTATTGTCTTATGGTTCTGGAGGCTACAAGTCCAAAATTAAGGTGTTGGCAAGATGGATTCCTTCCGAGGTCTGTGAGGGAAGAAGCTGTTCAAGACCTCTTTCCTTAGCCTGTAGGTGCCATATCTGCCCATCATCTCCCCTCTATGCATTCCCTTTCAGTTATATTGGAAAATGATGACTGCATTTTAACCTGATTCCATAGACATAGACAGGGGTAGGTATGAGCAAAGGATGTGAGGATCTTGTGTGACATGTTAATGCCTACCAGACAGTATCTACTAGGGAAGAGGAATTTAACCAATGGTTGACATCAGCCAGTCTGTCATCCATCGCTGCAGTGCTGGTATAGTGAGTACAGGAATGGTGTGGCCAGTGGGAGATGAAAGCTATGCACGTCCAGTAGCGAGGGCTCCCACTTACAAAGCCTGATCGAATTACTGCTTCTGACTAACGTCCTACCAGCAATATTGAGTTCAATTGTTCCTTTAAGAAACCAACTATCAACTTGGTGGTAAGTTGAGTACATTGAGTCTCCTGTCCCAGGAGGGTCTGCAATTTGTTCTAACAAAAATGTGAGTTTGCCTTTCTTGACCACAGGGCCTCAAGCAGCCACTGAGAGTTTTGTATGATCCATCAGTATGGGGATGACTGCACCACTGCACTCCATCCTGGGTGACAGGGAAAGACCCCATCTTTTAAAAAAGCTGACCAGGCATGGGGGCTCACACCTGTAATGCCAGCACTTTGAGAGACTTAAGTGGGTGGATCACTTGAGCTCAGGAGTTTGAGACTAGGCTGGGCAACATGGTGAAACTCTGTCTCTACAAAAATTAGCCAGGCATGATGGCACATGCCTGTAGTCCCAGCTACTTGGGAACCTGAGGCAGAACAGCTTGAGCCTGGGGGACAGAGGTAGCTGTGAGACAAGATCACACTATTGCCCTCCAGCCTGGGCAACGGAGCCAGACCCTCAAGAAAAATTTTTAAAGCATTGGGCCAGGCACGGTGGCTCACACCTGTAATCCCAGCACTTTATGAGGCCGAGGCAGGTGGATCACCTGAGGTCGGGAGTTCAAGACCAGCCTGACCAACATGGAGAAACCCCGTCTCTACTAAATAATACAAAATCAGCTGGGCATGGTGGTGCATGCCTATAATACCAGCTACTCGGGAGGCTGAGGGGAGAATTGCTTGAACCTAGGAGGCAGAGATGCTTGAACCCAGGAGGCAGAGGTTGCGGTGAGCCAAGATTGCGCCACTGCACTCCAGCCAGGGCAACAAGTGGGAAACTCAGTTTATATGTTTAAAAAAAAAAAAAAGCATTGGAGGCCAGGTGCAGTGGCTCACACCTATAATCAGGTGAGTGGATCACCTGAGCTCAGGAGTTCAAGACTAGCTTGGGAAACATGGCAAAAACCCATCTCTACCAAAAAACAAAACAAAACAAAACAAAAAAACAGCCAGGCGTAGTGGTGCATGTTTGTGATCCCAACTGCTCAGGAAGCTAAGGTAAGAAAATCACTTGGGCTGGGAAGACAGAGGTTGCAGTGCACTGAGATCGCACCACTGCACCACTGTACTCCAGCCTGGGTGACAAGACCCCATCTCAAAAAAAAAAAAGAAAAGAGACCCCATCTCAATTCAAAAATAATTTTAAAAATCTAATTCTCCAGCCATCAGTTATGATACTGTATTAATTATCCACCCCCTATCCTAGTTTGCCTGCATGAGTGTATAAATTTTCTCACTAGTTTCTATCACTCCTATATTCCCTTTTGCATCCCATTCCTTAGATGTGCTGTGATTTTTTTTTTAATTTGGAAAAAAAACTGTTTTCAGATTTCTCCAGGAAAGGAAAAAAAATTAATATGAAGGCTCATAGAGCACAGCTAAAAAATAAAATAAAAAGGAAAAAATACAAAACTAGTCACTACTGGAAGATCGTAGTGATGCAGCTCATTTTGAAGCTTATAAATAAAGGGAAAGAAGCATTTACCTTATCTTTCCTATACAAACTATACACACACACCCCCATTCCCACTAGATAACCAAGTAAGAGACCAAGTTTCTCTACTGCAGCAAACAAATGAAAAAAAATACTGTAATTCTGTATTCCCTATTTAATTGATGGATCTAGGAACTGATCAATAGTGACTTAACAGTTCAAGAGCAGACAAGTACACATTGTCACCTGATGGAAGAATACCACCACCTATAAATACTGTCCCCATCCAACAAAACAACTATCTGAATCTGATTATGTCTGTGGATCCAAAACAAATTTATAGGAAATATAAAGGACACAGAAATTTGTTAAATGATATGAAAGGGATGCAACTGCAGTATCTAGGAAACTACAAGGCAAAAAAGTTATTTTCTTCATACATTGCAATGAAAAAAGAGTGGGACTCTTCATTAATATATGAACTTCCATTGGATCTTCACTCAAACTGTTTACAAAAACTAAATATCTGAATATCAGGAAATTATAAATTTTTTGATGTGATAATGGTATTTGTTGGGTATGTTTTAAGGAGTCCTTATCTTTTAAAAATACATACTGAAATACTTATTAAAGCAGCAAATGCCGGGTGCACTGGCTCATGCCTGTAATCCCAGCACTTTGGGGGGCTGAGGCGGGCAGATCACGAGGTCAGGAGATCGAGATCATCCTGGCTAACACCGTGAAACCCCATCTCTACTAAAATAAATAAATAAATAAATAAAATAAAATAAAAAAATAAAAAAAATTAGCCGGGCATGGTGCAGGCACCTGTAGTCCCATCTACTTGGGAGGCTGAGGCAGGAAAATGGCTTGAACCAGGGAGGCAGAGCCTGCAGTGAGCTGAGATCACACTACTGCACTCCAGCCTGGGCAACAGAGCGAGACTACGTCTCAAAAAAAAAAAAAAAAAAAGTGTATGTTTTCTAGGATTGCTTCAAAATAATGTGGGGGGGTTGTTGGGGGAAGATGAGTAGATTATGGATGAAACAAGATTAGCTATAGTTGATAATTGTTGACACTGAGTAACTGGTACTTGGAGTTTATTACTGTCTGATTTCATATCTGCTTACAATTTTCCACAATAGTGTAAAAACATATAAAGCCCAATGTACCCCAAAGCAAGAAATAAAAATTGCCACTTGAATTTAGGAACAATCTTTTTTTTTTGAGACGGAGTCTCGCTGTGTCGCGCCCAGGCTGGAGTGCAGTGGCGCGATCTCGGCTCACTGCAAGCTCCGCCTCCCGGGTTCACGCCATTCTCCTGCCTCAGCCTCCGAGTAGCTGGGACTACAGGCGCCCGCCACCACGCCCAGCTAGTTTTTTGTATTTTTAGTAGAGACGGGGTTTCACTGTGTTAGCCAGGATGGTCTCGATCTCCTGACCTCGTGATCCACCCGCCTCGGCCTCCCAAAGTGCTGGGATTACAGGCTTGAGCCACCGCGCCCGGCCTAGGAACAATCTTTTTAAAGTTATTCTCCAGCTAGACCTGAAAGATCGAGGAAGTATCTAAAAAACAAACATTAACAGGTGTTATTATCCTGGTTAATAAAACCACCAGACTCAGATGAACAATGGGGACTATACACAGTAAAATACAGGTGAGACTGGCTGGGCGCAGTGGCTCATGCCTGTAATCCCAGCACTTTTCGAGGCGGAGGCGGGAGGATCACATGAGGTCAGGAGCTCGAGACCAGCCTGGCCAACATGGTGAAACCCCATCTCTACTACAAATACAAAAATGAGCTGGGCATGGTGGCGCATGCCTGTAATCCCAGCTACTTGGAGACTGAGGCAGGAGTCCTTGAATCCAGGAGTCCCTGAATCCGCACTTGAATCCAGGCGGTGAGGGTTGCAGTGAGCTGAGATTACACCACTGCACTCCAGCCTGGGGGACAGAGCAAGACTCCATCTCAAAAAAAAAAAGTTTTATAGGTGAGACTGGTCATTCATTTCTAGCTCTACACATTTAATACCTGCTGTCTAAAAGACTGCAAGACATTAGGAAACAAAATATACATAAATATAATGATGTATCAGTCACTCTTCTGTCAAGACATGCCTGAACTCAGTCATGTAAAATCAATGTAACACTTAAGTTTTAAGAAAGTCATTACATTTCAAAAAATCTTCCTCTTTATTTAAACATAAAACGCATTTACAGCATGCAAGTTAACTTAAAATTAAACGGTGTCTTCCCAAACCAAGTATTTGTGAATGTATCTTCAAGCACTGAAAATAAACCAACATAATCCACAGGTAGACTCAGACTCTTCTGTCACCTCATGTTAAATGGAGTTAAGCACAAACTGAGAGTTAAGCACAGCAGTTAGTTTGCTTAAGTTAGGCAAATAATTTAATTAATCGCCAGGAATAAATATTATTCTCTTTATTTCATTGAGTTTCTCTTCTGAACCATCTGTCAATGCCATTCAGAGGAACGTTAATATATCCAGTCAAAAAGATACTGCAAATTGAAATGTGTCAATATCCTAGACAATCAGAAATTTTCATTAAGAGTAAGTGCTGTGTTTAATGACCTACCATAACAAAAAGCAGTTCACTGAAAACAAATTTATGAAATTCTTGGTACACTTTATGAAAGTCTGAAATTATAAATAGAAAAGAACCATCAAGATATTTTTAAAAACCTAACATTGTATATTCTGAACCACATGCTAATTAAAATTCATTGTTCACTACACAGCACCAATACCCATGATACATCTTACAAGAACGAAACTAACATATTCGGAAAAAAGAGAAAAAAATTCTGCTTCATTTATGAATATTGCCCAAGGAGGCAAGTTTTCAACTGAAAACAAAACATACAGGTCTATGTGAATGCAGCCAAATGTTTCTTCACTTAGAAAACGATCATAAAGAGGTGGCAGCACTCTTTTTGCTTGTTAACTGTATTACTTATATCTGGCTGCACCAACATTTCATTTCGATTTTTGGAGTGTTTCTTCTGATCAATCCTAAAAGCAACATAATCATTTTAGAGGTTGCAGACTACGACAGCAAAGATTTTTGACTATTAAAAAAATAAATAAATAAATTTATATTTTAAATCAAAATTATTATAAAAGTGGAAATTACAATAGTTAAGGAAATAGAAAAATAAGCCAATTATGATCTGAGTCTTCTGACTATGGCTCCAAATTTAATACAAATATCTGTGTATAAAACTTTTGCAAAAAGTTAATTCTGCCAGCCAGATCCTAACACAGAACTTTCCAAGTTTCTCTACTGACTAACCTTAAATCCCCATTCTCTGTGAATTTCTGCTAACACAGTTGTAGTCACCGCCCCCTACCATTGATGAAGCAAATAGTGAAATCTCTTTCCCTATTATTTTATAGTTTCCTAAAATAAGCTGTTGACTTAATCATCTGAGGAAAAAGTGGCAAAAATACGTATACACTTAGTACTAATTACAAAATTATGGGCTATGGCCAACAAAATAATTTATTTAATGATTATTAGTGACTTGCAAACAAATTACTATTTTTAGACTAAACAAGAAATAAATTAGTGTACAAATTAGTGTAGCAGGTTAAAAACACCTCAGGGATTTCAGACCAAAATTGACCTATATATATTTTTAATTCATCACATATGTGTCCTGTTTCTTCATTTTTCTCAATTTCCACAGGCTATAAATTTAGGTCAGCCAATAAAGTACTAACAGTATAAAATTATGTTTAATCCTATAATATCTTAATTCATTTTACTAATATTAAAGATGACAAATTATTACCTGTCCAATACTTATATTAGCTAGCAGGCTCACCAGAATAAAGCAGGGTATTTTCACTCCATCAAGACTTGTGGAATACAGAATCAGGAAAAAGAGAAATATAATTCCTTTTCCAAACTCTCTTAAACTAAGATCTGTTTTTGATACTTTAAAATATTTCTATTCAAAATAACTCGGCAACAGGCATTTCATGAGATAACAAGTAGCCTTGCTCAATCTCAAATGCCTAGTTAGGCATTTGTAAGGTTTCAGTGCTCAAACAGTAGTTTTCAGGAGCAAACTTCAGAAACAATCCAAGTAATTTTAACCCTAATAATATCATTTCAAGGGATTTTAAAATACAGTACTGACTGGATATATTTTATGGGCATGTAGTGTTGTAAGTGGTAAAATTTAAAGACATTTAACCTAAATGTTCCATTTTCTCTTTAAAAAAAAAAAAAAAAAGGAAGACTAAAACTTTAATAGGAAAAGAAAAGAAGCAGTAGCAACTAGGTAATTTAAAATAACTGAGATTTAAAAAATAGACAAGAAACAAATACAAAAAGTACAGTCCTATAAGGTACAGTTAGCTTGGCACAGAAAAGACTAAATTTAAGACATGATAGACAAACTGTGTAATAAATAGGGCCACAGTTGTAAACTGTCCTTTTTCCCTCCTAAGATGCCAAAATTGCACTCTAGTTGTGTTGGGAAGCAGCAGAGTTTACAAGAAGAGTAGGTAGGAAACAGCTGTACAGGCCAGGTATAATTTATACATTTTTTAAAAAGTTATAATTCTACAATCCCAAGGGAGTAGAGGTTATAGTCATTGAATGACTGCTTGATACCATGTCCTCTTCATACTTCGATTACTTTTTAATACCTAAAAATGGGAGAAAGCATAGAGAGTAAATATGTTTAGTTTTACAAAATTTGTGTTTGAGATAATCATGAAGAATAAAACAAGAAAATAAAATATGCCAATAGTTTATAAACATTTTAGCCAACAACTGTGGCTACTTTCCCCAAAATTACAAAGACAGCAATATTAAATGAGTTGGTTTCCTTTTATTTACTGCCTAAGTAGAACTGTTTAGAAGCAGTAATGTTTAAAGGGAGGTCAGCCCTCCCTTTGTTTGTTTGTTTGTTTTTTTTTTTTTTTTGAGACGGAGTCTCGCTCTGTCGCCCAGCCCAGGCTGGAGTGCAGTGGCGCGTTCTCGGCTCACTGCAAGCTCCGCCTCCCGGGTTCACGCCATTCTCCTGCCTCAGCCTCCCGAGTAGCTGGGACTACAGGCGCCCACAACCGCGCCCGGCTAATTTTTTTGTATTTTTAGTAGAGACGGGGTTTCACCGTGGTCTCGATCTCCTGACCTTGTGATCCGCCCGCCTCGGCCTCCCAAAGTGCTGGGATTACAGGCGTGAGCCACCGCGCCCGGCCCCTCCCTTTGTTTTTATTCTCCCCAATAAAGCTATGGGTAAGCTGATTTATGAATTATATTTGTTTAAAAAAGAAAAAGATGGCTAATCTTTTAACCAGCAGACAGTGGTCAGTGACATCCTTAAACCAAGCAACACTAACCAGCAACTACTAGTTATATATACAGAAGCTTTAAAAAAAAAAAAAGAGGGGGAGAGGTGTAGAGGAATAGGGATAAACAAGAGGTGTATACAGTAGGAAAAGTAACAGCAAAATAATTCTAGTAGTATTAAACATCTTTGTATTAAACTGCCTACTTACCTATGCATTTAGAAAAACTCAACCTATTTAAAGTACTATGCAAGGCAGAAGACCAGCCATGTAAAACTGGGAACTAAAAGTATCAGTATTATAAATGTCATCCTTTCCAAAAATAAACACAGTGACTTGAAATGTTTTTAACATTAAAAAAATTTCTCGCCAGGCACGGTGGCTCATGCCTGTAGTCCCAGCACTTTGGGAAGTCGAGGGGGGAGCAGATCACCTGAGGTCAGGAGTTCAAGACCAGCCTGGCCAATGTGGCAAAACCCCATCTCTAGTAAAAATACAAAAAACTTAGCCGGGCGTGGTAGTGGGCGCCTGTAATCCCAGCTACTCGGGAGGCTGAGGCAGGGAGAACTGCTTCAAAGCAGGAAGCAGAGGTCGCAGTGAGCTGAGATTCTGCCACTGCACTCCAGCCTGGGCGACAGAGCGAGACTCTGTCTCAAAACAAACAAACAAACAAACAAACCTCTGCAAATTATTTAACATTTAAATAATTTATCACTTAAGTGAATCACATACTCCCCAATCATGGTTTAAGATAGGCTACAAGAGTTTGAAAACTAAGAACCACTATCCTTGGACCAGCATCAAAACAAACCTGTAAATAATTGTATTTTTACACCATAACTTTCAAATCTTAAAAACCTAGTTTGGCTGAGTTAGCTATCTCCCTTATGTGCTAACCTGGTGTCACTATGCAGGGATCAGCTATACAAAAGTATGGTATACAGTTAACATATACCTATAATGTTAACATATAACAGTATACAGTTAACAAAAGTATGGTCTATCCTCTCTACAATGAGGTAAGTTTAAAGTTGACATATGAATTTTAATGTGAGGACAATATCCAAAAAGGATAAACTTTATATCTATGCTTTGAAATCCCCTTGCCCAGCTCCCACTTCCAGAAAGGTAGGAAAAGGCTTGCATCTACTGAATACTGTGTGATGGGTAACATCTTAACTCATGTAATTCTTTTTTTTTTTTTTCCTGAGACAGAATTTCGCTCTTGTTGCCCAGGCTGGAGTGCAATGCCACGATCTCGGACCACTGGAACCTCCACCTCCCGGGTTCAAGTGATTCTCCTGTCTCAGCCTCCCGAATAGCTGCAATTACAGGTATGCGCCACCATGCCCAGCTAATTTTGTCTTTTTAGCAGAGGCAGGGTTCCTCCATGTTGGTCAGGCTGGTCTTGAACTGCTGACCTCAGGTGACCCACCCACCTCAGCCTCCCAAAGTGCTGGGATTACAGGTGTGAGCCACTGCACCCCGCCAACTCATGTAATTCTTAAGAATGACTTCCATCTTACTAATAAAACGAGTTATTAGTCCAAAGGGGAAGAACACAGGAGCTATCTCTAATTATCAGGAAAACCAGCTATTGTATGTCTACTGATATTAAATACTTATTATCTATGACATAATCTTGTCAAAAATGTTTATGCTGAGTCTAATCAATGCTTTTGCATAGAAATAGAGGGGAGAGAGAACAAGGTGACTACACATAAAAACAATCAGACACAACATCCAGAAGGTATTATACCCTCAAGACAACTGGGTCTACTCTTCATTAAGTCAATATCACTAAACAGGGTGCTCATTCAAGATCAGAAGAGATTTAAGGGATAAAACCAAATGCAAACAGCAGTCCTGAATTGTACTCTGGTTTAGACAAACCAGTTGTACAGAATAGTAAAAAAAATTGGAAAAATCTGAATATGGAATGGCATTAAATAATATTAAAAATATAATCTTATTGGGTGTGATAATATTGTGGCTATGTAGAAAAATGTTGTTTTAGAGATTCATTAAATAGGCAATGAATCCATAATTTATTTTTATGCTGAAGTACTGTAAAACAAGTCAGAATGAGAAAGAAACTATTAAAAAGTTTATCTGCTCAAGTTCATAAAAGGAGTCAGGATTCCAACTTGGATGGAACTCCACAGTCCATGTTCTTTTCACTCTACTACTGTTTTAAATTCTACATTGTGTGAACAAAATGTTTAAAATTGTTAGAAATGTGAATCCTTCAGAATATTTCTTAATTCTCTACTCAAATTTAGAGCCAGTATTATGCCAAATGTCCAAGTATAAACAAGCAACATTAAAATAAAGTTGCTTTAGTATTTGTCAGAAACAGCTAATCATTTCGTAATTATCTAGTATATTTTATTTCCAAAGCATATATACACATCAGGGACTTTCTGAAGAGTTACAGAGTTCCTTCTATATGATGAATTATTAGACAACCGCTAACTAATTCAATCATGTTGTAGAAGAACGTGTTCCAAATATATTGCTAAGTTTAAAAAGCAGGCTATGAAATACAAAATTAGCCGGGCGTGGTGGCGCATGCCTGTAATCCCAGCTACTTGGGAGGCTGAGGCAGGAGAATCGCTTGAATCCGGAAGGCGGAGGTTGCGGTGAGCCAAGATCTCGCCATTGCACTTCAGCCTGGGCAACAAGAACGAGACTCTGTCTTGGAGCGGGTGGGGGGAATGCAGGCTACGAAGCAGCATATGTAGTAAAATAGGTGGAGTGTATTAGAATAGTTATCAACAATTTAAGCTTTTAAATTGAAAAACTAATACAGAAAGTTCCAAAAAGAGAAATATAGTACATTGTATAGTATCTCTAGATGTTTTTTCTAATTTGTGATTGTTTTATGCCCTATAAAGAACAGACATTACTTATACAATTATAAATAAAACTCAGAAATTTGTTAGTAAGCTGTGCTCATATGCAATTTGGTGCAGTCTTTTTAGAAACCAATGTGTTAGTATGTAGAGCAAGAGCCTTAAAAATGTTCACATTTCCTTGTAACTGCATTTCTGGGAACCTCCTGGAAATAATCTCTAACAGGTTAGGGAATACAAGATGTTTCAGGCCGGGCGCGGTGGCTCACGCCTGTAATCCCAGTGCTTTGAGAGGCCAAGGCAGGCGGATCACCTTAACTCAGGAGTTTGAGACCAGCCTGGCCAACATGGTAAAACCTCATCTCTACTAAAAATACAAAAATTAGCCGGGCATGGTGGCGGGAGCCTGTAATCCCAGCTATTCTGGAGGCTGAGGCAGGTGGATCGCTTGAACCCAGGAGCCAGAGGTTGCAGTGAGCTGAGATCACGCCATTGCACTCAAGGCTGGGTGACAAGAGTGAGACTCCATCTCAAAAAAAAAAAAGTTTCAAATTTCATATATGAAAATTTTAGTTTTTGAAAATTTCAATTATGGAAAAAATTATATAATTACATGTCCAGCAAAAAGGAATGTTTATAAATCATGGTACATCCATTAGACTGAATATCAAGAGCTATTACAAATGGTCCAATGCTAGATTTCAAAACAATTAAGACCACAAATTTGAATATACAGTATGATCTAAACTATACAAAAAGATCAAGCTAAATTACTTTTATAATTGCTTAAGTTAAAAAAAAAAATCATAACACCAATGTGAGAATTTTTTTAAAAATCAAAAAACCTATTTGACAACCAATTTTCCACAGACAGATATGAAAAGCCAGATATAAATACAAACCTGTGGGTAGGTATAAATGTTTACACTTGTTTGCCTCCTCCACCTCGCACTGCCACTGGCTGGCTGTTCTGAACAAATGCACCTCCTCCACGAATTGCACTTGGGTGAGTTGGAGAAGCTGCTGGATGTTGCCCGGGACGAATAGGTTTAGCTAATATGAAAAACAAAGACGGACTTTAGAATAAAGCTTAAGATGTGACTGCAATGACTGTTAAGGTTTCTTCTATTCACAACAAATTCCCAAATGTTTTGTTTTTCTTCGCCTTTTTGTTTCTCCATCACATTTTCTTTTCTGTAGCATCCTTTTCTCTAGGACCTATATAATTCTTAGCCTTTAAAAAAAATCTTTCTGGCCAGGCATAATGGCTCATGCCTGCATAATCCCAGCATGTTGAGAGGCTGAGGTGGGTGGATCACTTGGGTCTAGGAGTTGAAGATCAGACTAGGCAATAAGGCAAAATCCTGTCTCTACAGAAAATAAAAAAATTAGCTGGGTGTGGTGGCATGCACCTGTAGTCCCGGCTCCTTGGAAGGCTGAGGTAGAAGGATCGCATGAGCCTGGGAGGTTGGGGCTGCAGTGAGCCGTAATTGCACTATTGCAGAACAGCATGGGTGACAAGCAAGACCATGTCATTAAAAAAAAAAAAAAAAAAAAAAAAAGGCTGGGCACAGTGGCTCACGCCTGTAATCCCAACATTCTGGGAGGCCGAGGCAGGTGGATCATGTGAGGTCAGGAGTTCGAGACCAGCCTGACCAACAAGGAAAAACCCTGTCTCTACTAAAAATAAAAAATTAGCTGGGCATGGTGGCTTGCACCTGCAATTCCAGCTACTAGGGAGGCTGAGGCAGGAGAATCACTTAAACCCGGGAGGCAGAGGTTGCAGTGAGCCAGGATCACGCCATTGCACTCCAGCCTGAGCAACAAGAGTGAAACTCTGTCTCAAAAAACAAACTAAAAAAAAAAACAACAAAAAAACACTTCCTGCACCATTTTTTTTTCTTTTTTTTTTGAGACGGAGTCTCGCTCGTCACCCAGGCCAGAGTGCAATGGTGCCATCTTGGCAACCTCCACTTCCTGGGTTCCAGCGATTCTCCTGCCTCAGCCTCCCAAGTTGCTGGGTTACAGGTGTTCACCACCATGCCTGGCTAATTTTTTTGTATTTAGTAGAGACAGGGTTTCATGATGTTAGTCAGGCTGGTCTCGAACTTCTGACCTCAGGTGACCCACCTGCCTTGGCCTCCCAAAGTGTTGGGATTACAGGCGTGAGCCACCACGCTTGGCCACTAATGATCATTCTTAAACATTAAATCATTGCTGATGGCTTATTTTCTTGCAATTCTCTTGGCTTTAATAATACTGCTCTATATAGTTTCTCCATTCCATGACCATTCTTGCTTGCTTCTCTAGTTCTCATTTATCTTCTTGTTCTGCTAATGTGGTTATTCCTCTCTCCCAACAGTGCCACTCTTTGCTAAGTTAGAAAATAAAGACAGATGCACCATGACAACACATAAAATTCGGATTATGTTTTCAGCTAAACGCAAACATTCAAATTGAGCAAGGTTTAAAGGTTTTAATGTGTTCTACTAACCAATCTGTGCAGAATGCCCTCTTCTGGCCATATTCTTTGACCTGACTGCTTCCTTTATGCGATCTACTTCTTGCTGATAACGTTTGCGATCACGAGATGCATTTTCTTTAGCTTCTTTCAGGGCTGATTCCAAAGCTTTCACTCTCTCAGCTGTAGCTCGAAGTCGCTTTTCCAACTTAGGAAGTTCGCAGCGGAGATCTGCATTATCACGTACCAACTAAACGTACACAAACAAAACAAGGATTCCAGATTTAACAGGATGATTTGAAAAAGTACGAGCATTTCATAATTGCTCTTTAGAAAAGAAGTAAAACTGCATTTTATATTGTTTCCCATTTATCTAATTTAGGCAGAAACACACAGGGAATACATCCATCTCTACAAATCATACACACATCTATTTATTGACAAAGGTATAGCTTCTTTTAACTTTTTAGGGGAAGAATTGTTCTCTCCCTCTACTGAGCAAAGACAATACAAGATAGCGCTATGTTTCTTCAGTAAGACAACTGATCTGGTGAAATGAAAACTGCTTCATTATATTTGACACACTGGGGTATTAGATATAAAAAGACCACTCTCCCCAAAAGACTTTGCAGTATTTTAACTGCAGTCTTGTGTAGTAGAGATTTCAAAATTACCATGAATAAATTATGAAAATCCAGTCTTAAAATCCTAAAGAGAAAATGAGAATACATGTTTTTACTGCCTCTTTTGGTAATAAGGTTGTTAAAAATACTAACTCCTCTAAAAGTTACTTGTGGTTTCTTTATATAATTTCTGATAAAATGGCTCAGCATATAAACATTCCTGAGGACTCTGAAAGATTGAAATACTCACTTGCCAATCCTCGATTTTTTATTTTTACTATCTTGCAGCTACCAGAAAATATACTCTTTAGTACCTGTTTGTGCACTTTAGTGAGCTGTTCAAGATTATTTTCAAGAAAGGAGATTTTTTGCTTCTGAGCAGCGCTGCCTCCGGTGTCATCAGAATCAATCTCGGCACTCTGAGAAAAGAGGTCAATAAGATTATGAAAATTTAAAAAATAAAAAAAATCTAAGCTTAACTATACAAAAATTGACATGACTGTAAAGTTATTTCACTTTGAATACAAAGAATTACCTAGAAGCAAGCACCATTTATGCAAACACCCACCTCAGCATAGTTACTTTACCTTTTTAACTCTGGTAGCCAGGTCCTGGACAAAGAGTTTGCGTAGGTTGTGTAAAGTCTGAAGTTCTTTTGCCTTGGATTAAGAACAGTGATATTTTTGGAGTTCAGACTTTAAATTTAGAATAATCATGGTAGAAAAAAACACACAAAATATTCCCAAATCCTATTTATTTTCATGTTTTTCTTACCACTGTCTCTTCCAAACCCTTCAAGTCTTGTCTTGCTTGTTCTCGTCTATCTTGCATAACCCTAACAGTAGAAGAACAAACATGTATTTTCAAATTTTATTCTGTAAAACTGTACTTAGCATGAGAGTTGAATAAAATATTTTGTATCTGAAAGGCTAAATTCTTAAATAAATACAAGATGCCTATTTTAAACAATTTATCCATGCTGTCTTTTTTTTTTTTTTTTTTTGGACACAGGGTTTCTGTCCCAAACACTGCTCACTGCAACCTCAACCTCCTGGGCTCAAGTGATCCTCCTCACCTGTCTCCCAAGTAGCTGGGACCATAGACATGTACAGCCAGGCCTGTCTAAAAATTTTTTGTAGAGACAGGGTCTCACTATATTGCCCAGGCTGATTCTCAAACACTGGGCTCAACTGATTCTCCTGCCTTGGCCTCCCAAAGTGCTGAGATTATGGGTGTGAGCCACTGCACCTGGGCGATTTCAAAAAATTTTCACATGCCTTCTAAAACAAGTTTATTGTTATACATTCCATATATAGCAATGGAAGAGATGAAATAAAATGTGGCAGAATTCAAAGAACAAGGAATGGTTCTAATTTATATTTTAAAATATGCCACATATATTATACTGCTATTTATCCAAAATGATACTGACTGATTATAGATTATAAACTATCAAGTATTCTAAACAAAATCACAGCTGCAAGTTAGCAGAATCTTCATAAAATCCACTCTGAACTGGTCCTGATGTTCCAACTATCCTAATAATATCACAGTTCATTTGCAAATTGTCTCACAAACTCAAGGTATGTGAAAAATTATAATCATGAATTTTCTACCTAAGATTCTAGAAAACTGAGTTTTGAGAAAATAAGAAAAGATAAACTATGAAAACCTCTGTTCAAAATGGCAAGGCTAAAAACCACAATGCTCTTTTATGCAAAAGAAAATTTAACAAAAAGTCAGTTTTTGTGATAGATCTTAAAATCTTCTAAATTACTTAATATATTGTTTTAGGTTCATTTTTATGCTGGATCCTGAAGTAATATGGAGATAAAGAAACAGCAAGCAGATTGATAAACAGAAATCTAAATCTTAACCACAATGAAATATAAGACCTTGCTTTCACTAAAATACAAGTATATATTACAAGTATTTAGATATAAATCAAACCAACTCAGTGGATTTAAGAAAAAATCCTTTAGCCCATACAAAGTAAAATATGTATCCACTGGCTATATCCAAGGGTAATGCCTATAATTCTCTAATTTAGCTTTTATTTTTAAACTTTAATTAAAAACAATTACTCACGTAAGTTCGTGTAGTTTTCTGCTCTTTTCCTGATCTGTGGCTTTCAACTTCTCATGTTCTACTCTTAGACGTTCCTGCTCTAACATCATTTTCTGGTTTTGGCTGACAAAAGAAAAAAAAAATTAACACAGTATCAATATCATAGTTTTCTCAATGTCATCATTAAAATTTCCAAACTTTTAAATTCTATAATCTCATCAAGGACTTTTCTGCTATCCTATCCCCCATGGAGGAAAACAGGGAAGGGACCTGGCTACTTGCAGGCATACAAAATTTTTTGTATTTTGGTTTGAAATCATGGTTTTGTTCTCCTCTGTCTTTCATCTTCCTGAATCCTTATGCCTACTTCCATCAGGTACTCATAGTAAGACCTATGCCCCAAACCTAATTATCATTTTGTTGTGTTACTCTCTTCTGGTCCCTACTCAAATTGTTGCAGACTCTGACTTCCACAAACTCTATGTATGTGCACATGGTTATGGAGGCAGGGAAACTGTCTTCTAGATAAACTAAGATGACAACTTAAAAAAAACAAAACAAAACAAAAAACCTTTGAAAATCCATAGAATTTCCAGAAAAGTTTTTCCCAGTTAAGAATTTTGAGTCAGGGTCTCACTCTGTCACCCAGGCTGGAGTACAATCATAGCTTGCTTCAGCCTCAAAACTCCAACACTCCTCAAGTAATTCTTGTGCCACAGCCTCCTGGGTCACTGGGACTACAGGCATGTACCACCATGCTCAGCTAATTTAAAACATTGTTTTGTGTAGAGGCGGAGTCTCACTAACATGTTGCCCAGGCTGGTCTTGATGAACTCCTGGCCTCTAGTGATCCTCCTGTCCCGGCCTCCCAAAGCACTGGGGTCACAGGCCATCAGCCACTGCACGCAGCCAAGAATTTTTTTAAAAAAGGAAATCAGGCCAGGCGCGGTGGCTCAAGCCTGTAATCCCAGCACTTTGGGAGGCCGAGACGGGCGGATCACGAGGTCAGGAGATCGAGACCATCCTGGCTAACATGGTGAAACCCCGTCTCTACTAAAAAATACAAAAAACTAGCCGGGCGAGGTGGTGGGCACCTGTAGTCCCAGCTACTCAGGAGGCTGAGGCAGGAGAATGGCGTAAACCCGTGAGGCAGAGCTTGCAGTAAGCTGAGATCCAGCCACTGCACTCCAGCCTGGGTGACACAGCGAGACTCCGTCTCAAAAAAAAAAAAAAGGAAATTAAATAAAGGATTTGGAGGAGACTGTGGTATCTATTTGCAATAATGGACTTAGGTTGGGGATTTTTTTTCTTCCTTTTTACTGAATAATTTAGAACAAAAGATCTAAAAAAAAAAAAGTTTCAAAAATTTCACCTGGAATTTAGAAGTTTTACTCATAAATGAGAAAATTCTTTATTTTCCAAGATAAAAATGTAATTTTGATGAAAACTGCAGGTTTCTAATAAGAATATACTGTGTCCGCCGGGCGCGGTGGCTCAAGCCTGTAATCCCAGCACTTGGGGAGGCCGAGACGGGCGGATCACGAGGTCAGGAGATCGAGACCATCCTGGCTAACACGGTGAAACCCCGTCTCTACTAAAAAATACAAAAAACTAGCCGGGCGAGGTGGCAGGCACTTGTAGTCCCAGCTACTCGGGAGGCTGAGGCAGGAGAATGGCGTAAACCCGGGAGGCGGAGCTTGCAGTGAGCTGAGGTCCGGCCACTGCACTCCAGCCTAGGTGACAGAGCAAGACTCCGTCTCAAAAAAAAAAAAAAAAGAATATACTGTGTCCATCAGTAACTGCTTCTTTCCTCCTGTCTAACTAGAGAAGTATACTTACTCTTGAAGATCAGTAATAAGTTTTTCTTTTGCTTCTACTTCATCTCTCAAACTACTGATCTGTTTTTGATGAGTTTCTCTGTGGCTTTGGATCTGCTGTTCAACAGCTTGCTAAAATTTTGAGGGGGAAAAGGATGTTAAAGTCAGACTAATCAAAATTAATACTGATGAATTAAAGTCATTAGATACGTGACATCAAACTTGCCTTAACTTCATTTGCAGTCTGAACCTTATTTAAGTGCTCCTTTTCCATTTCATGGACTTTCTCTGTTTGAATAGAGAGAAAATAGAAGAGTGAAATAAGCCTTTAAGGTTCCTCATATAAACCAAGGAGCAAATGGATTTTACAATAAGCATTTTCCTTAGCAATATTCGACTTCAAATTACCCAAATGTCACCTGCTCTCCCAGTTCAATGACATGTAGACTAGTATACAAGTCATATCCATTGTGTTGGTATTATGTATTCCTTTGTTTATTCATTTTTTTTTTTGCCTAATCCAGAACAGTTAAGGGAATGGTAAAGAAATGAGGTAACTCCTAAGTCCCCTATGTTAAGACACAGACACAGACACACACACACGCCCCTCCCCCTTCATAACTGTGGGAAATCCCCAGATTGGCTATTTCCATATTCAAACAAAATCTTAAAAAACAAAACAAAAAAAAATTTCGCCAGGCACAGTGGCTCATGCCTGTAATCCCAGCACTTTGGGAGGCCGAGGCGGGTGGATCACGAGGTCAGGAGATCGAGATCATGCTGGCTAACACGGTGAAGCCCCGTCTCTACTAAAAATACAAAAAATTAGCTGGGCATGGTGGCATGTGTCTGTGGTCCCAGCTACTAGGGAGGCTGTGGCAGGAGAATCGCTTGAACCCAGGAGGTGGAGGCTACAGTGAGTCCAGATAGCGCCACTGCACTCCAGCCTGGGTGACACAGCAAAGACTCCGTCTCAAAACAGCAAAAAAAAATTATGTTTCAAAGCAACATTAATATGTATGATTTGTTTAGCATTCCAAGTCAGTCATATCCCTACTATTCTGTCAGTGTGAATATTAAGTTTACTACAATTATACTAAAATAAGAACATAGATGTAACTCATAAACAGTTGGGAGCTATACCTTGTGCTCGAAGCTGGACTAGTTCTTCACTGAGGGAATCGACAGATTCCTCCAGCTGTCTTTTCTTTTGTTCCACATTTTGAAGGTATTCAGTCAATGACTTAATTTTGGCTTCATGCTTTTGGAAAAAATATACTGGTATGAAGTGGAAAACATATCTCATGCATACACTTTAAAGAATATTTGACAGTAAACATTTTATTATCTATATATGATAAACTTGGGAATATTTAAACCTAAAATGTTCAGGAGCCAATTTTGAAATGTTAAAAGAATTTAATCAATTAATTAAATGGTCATCATAACTTGCAAACTAAGGCACTGAAGACTCAAATATGAAATACTAATTTTAAAGATACCGCCATCTAACGTTATCATCTTCCCTGTTTGTGAAATTCCGATTGTGGTGAATGGCCCCATTCATTCAGTTGCCAGGAAACTGGTTCCCTGCAGTTTTGCCCACCCTGGAATTCTGGAGTCTTTAACAAGTTACTACCAGTCACATCTTTCTGGTAAATTTCTATACATAACCCACATTTATACTAGGCAAATATAACTCAGTTAAATCATTCAAATTTACTACAGCTAGACTAGGAAAAAAACAACTAAATTTCACCTACAGACACACATTTTTCTGAAAACTTGTACAATAAATACAATTTCTATGTGGCTGTTTCAAAAAATAAATTTTGTTCTGTAACTTACTTGAGAGATACGAAGCTGACATGCTGCTAACTCCTTTTCATTTTCTTCCATTTTTTTGTTGCTCTCAGTTTGTGTGCTTTCTAACTGCTTGCAACGTTTCACCATGGTTTTTACTTCTGACTTCATTTTGCTAATGTAGAGTCTTGCAACAGTGAACTCTTCATCTATCATGCCAGTTCCCTCGGGCTGCTGTGAGGAAAAAGTAAAATAAAAAATTAAAGCCAGGCCGGGCGCGGTGGCTCAAGCCTGTAATCCCAGCACTTTGGGAGGCCGAGACGGTCAGGAGTTCGAGACCATCCTGGCTAACACGGTGAAACCCCGTCTCTACTAAAAAATACAAAAAACTAGCCGGGCGAGGTGGCGGGCGCCTGTAGTCCTGGCTACTTGGGAGGCTGAGGCAGGAGAATGGCGTAAAAACCCGGGAGGCAGAGCTTGCAGTGAGCTGAGATCCGGCCACTGCACTCCAGCCTGGGCGACACAGCGAGACTCCGTCTCAAAAAAAAAAAAAAAAAAAAATTAAAGCCAAAAAAATGTTCAATGTGTGTTTTCCCAATTAGGCTGTAAAATCTTTTTATAAAATATATTTTAGTATTACTCAATATTCATACAAAGTCTGGATCTTATTTTTTTCTTTTATTACTGTTTTCAATGAAAGGTAAATAAACACAGCTTACTTTTTGCTTTCCTTATTTTTTTTTTAAACTGAAAATAATGTTAATACATGCCAACAAGAAAAATAAATAAATGTAAACCTAAGGAAAATACAAAAATATAACCAAACTAATAAATTCTGCCTCTTTCAATTTTTTTATTTCCTCTTCACAGGACCTCTTCAGGAAATTCACTGTTAATCATGTACATGTTCAGCTTAAAATTTAACAAGAGGATATTTAGGTGGTGGGGAAAGGATGACCTTTAAGCTCAACCAAAAGGAACTGTGGTCACTGTATATTCCTTAACTTTCAGAAAGAAATAAAACTGTCTTTGCAGATGATATGATTGATAAAGTTTACATGTACAGTCAAAGACCCTGAATAGCTAACACAATACTAAGGAAGAACAAAGTCACAGGACTTGACACTATGCAACTTACTGTAAAGCTATAATAATCACAACAGTAGAGTGCTGGCAAAAGAACAGATAAATAGGTTAACAGAACAGAATGAAGAGCCCAGGAATAAAACCACAAAATACAGTCAACTGATCTCTGACAAAGGTGCAAAGGCAATTTGATGGAGAGGATAGTCTCTTCAACTGGACATCCAGATGTAAAACAATGAATCCTGGGTACAGACCTTACCCTTTCAGAAAAATTAACTACAAATGGATCACAGACCTAAATGTAAATGCAAAACTAAAAGAAAACTTTAACATAAGAGAAAATCTAGGTGATACTGGGTTTGGCGATAAGTTTTTAAATACAATACCAAAAACACAATCTATTAATGAAAAACTTGGTAAGTTGTACCTCATCAAAATTAAACATTTTTAGTCTGCAAAAGATGACAATTAATAGAGTAAAAAAAGCCACAAACTGCGAAATAATGCAAAGCACTATCTGATAAAAGACTTATATCCAAAACATATGAAGAACTCTTAAAACTCAACAATAGAAGGCCAGGTAAGGTGGCTCACGCCTGTAATCCCAGTACTTTGGGAGGCTGAGGCGGGCGGATCACCTAAGGTCAGGAGTTCAAGACCAGCCTGGTCAATATGGTGAAACCCCGTTGCTACTAAAAATACAAAAACTTAGCCAGGCGTGGGAGTGGGAGCCTGTAGTCCCAGCTACTCGGGAGGCTGAGGCAGGAGAATCGCTTGAACCCAGGAAAAGGAGGTTGCAGTGCCACTGCACTCCAACCTAGGCGACAGAGCAAGACTCCATCTCAAAACAAACAAAAACAAAACAAAACAAAACTCGGCAATAGGGCCAGACACAATGGCTCATGCCTGTAGTTTCAGCACTTTGGGAGGCTGAGGCGGGCAGATCACCTGCAGTCAGGAGTTCGAAACCAGGCTGGCCAATATGGTGAAATCCCATCTCTACTAAAAATACAAAAATTAGCCAGGTGTGGTGGTGCATGCCTGTAGTCCCAGCTATTTAGGAGGCTGAGGCAGAAGAATCACTTGAACCCAGGAGGCGGAGGTTGTGGTGAGCCGAAATCGCGCCACTATACTCCAGCCTGGACGACAGAGCGAGACTCCATCTCAAAAAAAAAAAAAAGTAGCACTCTAACAGACATATATGACGAGAGGAAAAGAATTACTTGTTAATGACAAAAATACTGAGGATCCTTTTTTTTTTTTTTTAAATCAGAATAGCTATTTGCAAAGATGACTTATTTCCAAAATGCTATGGTATAGTGGGAAATAAAAAAAAAATCTATGGCCGTGCATGGTGGCTCACGTCTGTAATCCCAGCACTTTGGCAGGCCGAGGCGGGTGGATCATGAGATCAGGAAATCAAGACCATCCTGGCTAACATGGTGAAACCCCGTCTCTACTAAAAATACAAAGAATTAGTGAGGCGTGGTGGCACATGCCTGTAATCCTAGCTACTCGGGAGGCTGAGGCAGGAAAACTGCTTGAACCTGGGAGGTGGAGGATGCAATGAGCCAAGCACCACTGCACTCCAGCTTGGGCGACAAAGCAAAATTCCGTCTCAAAAAAAAAAAAAAAAAAAAAATCTAGTGGTCAGGGAACCTGGATTTCATCCATCTGCCACTAAACGTAAGCCATTTCCACTCTCTCTCGACACTTTTTGACTTAAATCATAATTATTTGAACATAAAATGTAAGATTTTTCTGAAAAGTTGCAAACCTACAAAGCAAATTTTGAACGTCATCTCTCTGGTGTTCTGCGATATAAAATAAATGTACTTTTCCATCGTAGAGATTTCTCTCCATCTCACATCATTACTCTACATCTCACATTACTTCACCATAAACAGGACAGGGCAGAAATGTTTAGACTGATGGTGAAAAGAAAGCAAGTCAAGTGGCCCGAAAGTGAGTACACTGAATAACATATGAAGAGTCATGAGAATCCTTGCCTCCATCAACAAACAGCAACTTTTATTTTGATTTTAGTTTATTCTTTTTCTATTTTTTAAAATACTTTTTCTTCATTTTTAAACTGAAGAATCAGTTAACAGCAAACAGCAACATCAAACAATACAACAGACGGAAATGTGTACTCCATATTGTCAAAACTTTTATTTCAGTTCCAACTCTGGTTAACAGACTGAGCTTTTTAGAAGGCTCTCAGTATAAACCCAAGTGTATGTTCTCTTTGTTATTGTAATTAGGCTTTAATCAAAAAGGTAAAGTCTAAACAGCTACTGCAACATACAAATCTTTCATGTTATATGCATGGTTTTTCAGTTAAGAGTCTTAGTTTGATTCTTTGGTCTTAGTTTTTACCAAGTCACATGCCTGATGCTAACAACCAATATTAGTATTCTTAAAAAGATTAGGACAAAGAGATATAAAGAAAATACGGCAATATTTTGAAAACTGAAAACTCTGGAGCTCATTACATTATTCTCTCTACTATTATATGTTTGCAATTTTTCACACTAAAATAAAAAAGAATTAAGAAAGCGGTGCTCATCTTTTACTTTTCTTTAAATATTTAAAGCAACCACAAGCCCATTCATTATAAATGTATTCCCTGAGCTAATTTTTTTTTTTTTTTTTTGAGATAGGGTCTCACTCTGTTGCTCAGGCTGGAGTGCCATGGCACAAACATGGTTCACAGCATCCTTAACCTTCTGCTTCAGTCTCTTAAATACCTTGGACTACAGGTACGTATCACCATGCCCACATGCTCGGCTAATTTTTAAGTTTTTTGTAGGGACAGGGTCTCGCCATGTTGCCCAGGCTGGTCTCGAACTCCTGGGCTCAAGTTATCCTCCTGCCTTGGCCTCCCAAAGTGCTGGGATTACAGGCTTGAGCCGCTATGTCTGGTCCCTGAACTTATCTTAATTGTTGTTCCAATCATTTCACTTACGGAAATTTACTAACGTAATTTCTAAGTGCTAAATCTTTTTTTTTTTTTTTTTTCTGGAGACAGCATCTTGTTCTGTTGCACACGCTGGAGTGCAGTCGTGTGATTGCAGCTCACTGCAGCCTTGACCTCCCAGGCTCAAGCAATCCTCCCACTCCAATAGCTGGGACTATAGGGACACACCACCATGCCAGGCTCATTTTTGTATTTTTTGTAGAGACAGGGTTTTGCCACATTGCCCAGGTTGGGGAAAATGTTATAGTAAAGAATCAAACATGAGATCCAATAAATGCCACCTACTGAATTTATCTATTTGGGCGCCCTTATTCTCTTGCTCCCTCCTGATCTATTTAACATGCAGTTAATAGCACCTACTACACATGACTGATTGTGAGGATGAGATCATGAATACGAAAAGAACTTCATATTAGTAGTAAACAAAAGTACAAGTGTATACAGAAAATTGTCCTTAATATTTAGTTATTATATTTACCTTTACATCATTATTTCCCACAGCAATTCCTATTTCTGCAAGGTCTTTTAGTAAAGATGCCATCATCTCAGCTGCTCGTTTTTTCTGGTGGTTGGTCATTTCCTTAAGTTTCTGAAGCTCAGCATCTATACTCGCTAAAGTTGCCTAAGAGAACCCAAAACAAAAGTATAGTTAAATCTACGTGAAAACTCAAATCAAATACTCATAGATGTTTCATGTTTTACACATGGTTTTACAAAACCATGCCTTTTCTGCTTTCATTTTCTTGAACCATCTACCAAGTTTTGGGCTCCCAGCTCAAACTTAAAAAATATTTTAGACCTAATAGGCTATGGTAAAAGTAGCCACATTGTTCTCCATTAAGAGCAGGCAGTTTGTGTTGTTATTTCACTAAATTCCTGAGATTGAATAATATTTTCTGTCTAAAAAAATGGGAAGCCTCAAATTTAACTAGATTTGATTATCATCTATTACTATATTATGTCTTATCTTTAGAAAGTGAGTCAGCAAATTAATGTTACAATGACACTGTTTTCTAGATGGTTAGTATGCTTTCTTCATCTACTTTCTATATACTTATTCACTGGAAAGAATCCATGTGACAATACTATGATACAAGCAATTATCCAGGAGATCATGATAAAGTAATATTATCTGTTTAATGACTATAATTATAAATCTCAAATCATAGCTTGCTTACCAGCTACAAAATCACCAAATTTTGAAAAGTCCAACCCAGTTTGGCCCACTTCAAAATAACTCATATCGCAGATTAGATACAAGGTGAGCATCCCCAATCCGAAGTGCTCCAAAATCTGGGACTTTTTGAGTGCTTACATGATGCTCAAAGAAAATGCTCACTGAAGCATTTGGACTTACCAATTAGAAATGCTCAACTGGTAAGTATAATGCACACATTCCAAAATCTGAAAAGTGTGGGGCTTATTTTTAATGCCTGTACTGTACTGTATTTTTAATGCCATTTATTGACTTTTCATCAATATCTTTTAGGAAAGATGCCATCATTCCAATTGCTTAATTCTTATGGTAGTTGATCATTTCCTTAACTTTCTGAGTATCAGTAGAGTGTGTATCCACCCAGGTTAATCTACAATATGATACCAATTATCTTGCAAGTCGTATAATATAGCATGCTTCTACCATAATTGTTTAAATTACCGTTTTCTCTAACAACTAAACAGCAACACTGTCTAAGCACATAAATAGATGCTAAACACTAGGCATTTCTAACTCCTATTATCAATGTAATGCTGATAGATTTCAGCTCCACAAGTGAAACATATATATAGCTGTCTTAAGACCACAATCAGTGGCCAAGGACCACCTTTCAGAGTTGTAAGAAACTCCTGTTATTCTTTCATACAACAATTAGCTTTGTTAATAATGCAACTCAGTAAGAGTTAGTTATAATGGTGTCTTGGATCTCTACAGTACTCAATGTTAACTTCAAGCTAAATGTAACTTTGTAGATTAAAAAGAGAAAAGGAACTCATAGGGGCGCAGGAAACCTTTTAAAAGTGTTATTTTGTACTGTTGACTGCTTTCTTCTAGACAAGTTAATGTGAGTGGGGAAATAAAGGGTGGACACGGGTCCTGAGTGCAACTCTAGATGCTGATTTCTAAACAAGAAGCTAGCATTAACCACAACAAAATCACAAAATAGCTCCTTCATGATGTTGAAACAATCACAGATATTATTTCTGCCATCACTGTTGGAGGTTGGCAATGTCTCTCCTGTATCAATTTTTAGCAAGGAAAAATCTCCATCTATTGGGGAACCACAACTACACTGTGCTAAGAAGGCACTGCTCCAGGTAGTGGAAATATAACAGTAAATAAAACATAAATCGTATTAAGTTACATATCCTCACATCTATTCCAAATAATTCACATAGTTGATTAAATAGCATTTTAATTTGTATTGCATATTTAATTTATTGTTTGAACAATCATCTAGTAGCTTTACTTGGCAACTAGGAGCTTTAAATTATTTTTCCTTTAACATTAGTAATAACATTAGGTTCCACATGCTATATACTAAATTAAAAAAATTAAACATTAGGAGTAGCAAACATCCTTTAAAATAGCATTTAAATTAGATATTAACAGACCTTAGGAACTAAGATAACTGTCTTCCTCCACCTCTAAGGCTTCATATACAGAAAGAATAGAAGTTGAAACCCGAGTCCTTGAAAATTGATGTTATCGATATTTGACTTACATAGAAATAAGTTACTTAAGTAGTTTTTAGGTTAAGAATACTTGTACTAAAGCATTAAAAAAGAAAATAAAGCTATATCCTACCGATTTCTGATTCAGTTCATCACTAAGCAATTCATATTCCTTAGTTTTGTCTTCAACTTCCTGAGACTTCTGATCATAATTGACAGCAAGTTCTTCTAGGGCCTGTAAAACTTCTTTCACTTCTTCTTTAGAGGCATCATTTTCCGCTTGAAGGCGATTCAGCTCAGCTTGCATATTATCTTGATCCCTTCTGGTAGATGCCAAAAGCTACAGGACAGAAAATAATTTATTTTCCCCAAAAGTATGCAGGTTTTAAAAAACACCCATGAAGCTTCACCATTTGCCAAGAACAAACGGAGTGAAATATGGATGGTATTCAGTGTGGCAACATTTATTCATTAAACAGGTTTACTAAATGTCAACTATGTGCAAGCACTGTGCTGGATGCTGCAAGGCAGAAAGAAAATCAAAGACTGTATGTTTAAGGAACACAGTAGAAGAGAAGATAGGTACATGAATAAGTGCAATACAAGATAGAAGGTAAGAACCGTAAGAGAGGGACGGGACAGATAAAGTGCTTAGTAATACAGGAAAGGGTATTCATGGAGAAGCTGGCTATGAGAGATCGACTGCAGTCACACGCAAATTAATGTAATAAAGGAAAACAGCATTCTACAAGAGTTGCTTAAAAATTTAGATTTGGGCCAGGCGGGGTGGCTCCCGCCTATAATCCCAGCACGTTGGGAGGCCGAGGTGGGCAGATCACGAGGTCAGGAGTTTGAGACCAGCCTGGCCAACATGGTGAAACCCTGTCTCTACTAAAAATACAAAAATATTAGCCAGGCGTGCTGGCGGGCACCTGTAATCCCAGCTACTCGGGAGGCTGAGGCAGGAGAATCACTTGAACCCGGGAGGCGGAGGTTGCAGCGAGCCGAGATCACGCCACTGCACTCCAGCCTGGGGGACAAGAGTGAGACTTCATATCAAAAACAAAAACAAAAACAAAAACAAAACCTGGTATCAGCACAAAATCTGAACTGCAAGGACACCAAGAGACTGATTAGGAGAACACCACAATCATCCACATTAGTGGTTCTCCTGTAGGGATACCTGGAAATCTGTGGGAGTGTTAATAATAGGGTAGAATGCTAATGGCATTTAGGAGTAGGGACCAGGAATGCTTAATGTCCTATAATGCAAAGGACAGAAAAACATAAATTATCCAATGCAAAATGTCGATAGTGCCCCTTTGAGGAATAATGCACTTATAGTTGAAATACAAAATGCTATAGTTGAAAGATGATCTGACCAGGATTAAGTTCACCGACGGAGAGTATCTCCTTCTTACTGAAGCAGTCTTTGTCTTCACCCTACACACCACTCCCACAAAAAAATTTTAAAGGACTGCTTTTCAATTATCCCCCTGCTCTGCTAGGTGAGAAGGTAAAATGAGAATCCAAAGTAGGTGACAAGAAGAGAAAAGTCAAGAACCAGGATGAAAAAAACGATGGCAGAAATGAACAACAGATTTTATGTGGGTAGATACGACGAATGAGTAAAAACTCATTTTATCCATGTGACATTCTTATTCCCACTAAGAGAGTCATACCCAAAATTATACAACTACTAAAGACAAAGTCAATGGGATTCAGAAACCAAAACTATAAAGCTTTTCTGGAAGCAATATAAAAGGTACTCAACTCACCTCTTCCTGATCCAACATTTGCGTCTTCAGTTTCTCTACCAGTTGACTCTGCTGGTTAATTTCTTCATCCTAGAATTTGAAGTATCCAGTTAACCAAGTAGTTAACAACCTGGTTCTAGTTGTTTCCCAATACAGGTTATAAGATTACTACTCCCCCACAAATATTCAAAACCATTTCTCCAAATTCAACATTGCTTATTTTAATGTCTTTTAAGAAAATGGCAAAACAAAAGGAATTTCTTTCAATTATCAATACTTATAATGGTCATGTACTTCGAATCTGCCATCTCTGCTTAAAACACATTAAAAATATCAGCTTAAAAAAATATTTTCAGCCGGGCGTGGTGGCTCACGCCTGTAATCCCAGCACTTTGGGAGGCTGAGGCAGATGGATCACCTGAGGTCAGAAGTTCAAGACCAGCCTGGTGAACACAGTGAAACCCTGTCTCTGCTAAATACACAAAAATTAGCTGGGCGTGGTGGCGGGCACCTGTAATCCCAGCTACTCGGGAGACTGAGGCAGGAGAATGGCATGAACCCGGGAGGCGGAGCTTGCAGTGAGCTGAGATTGTACCACTGCACTCCAGCCTGGGCAACAGCGTGAGACTCTGTCTCAAAAAAAAAAAAAAAAAAATTTCTTCTAATTTTTTTTTTTTTTTTTGAGTCTTTCTCTGTCGCCCAGGCTGGAGTGCAATGGCCGGATCTCAGCTCACTGCAAGCTCGGCCTCCCGGGTTCACGCCATTCTCCTGCCTCAGCCTCCCAAGTAGCTGGGACTACAGGTGCCCGCCACCATGCCCCGCTAGTTTTTTGTACTTTTTTAGTAGAGACGGGGTTTCACCGTGTTAGCCAGGATGGTCTCGATCTCTTGACCTCGTGATCCGCCCATCTCGGCCTCCCAAAGTGCTGGGATTACAGGCTTCAGCCACCGCACCCAGCCTAATTTCTTTACTGCTCTTCTTCTTGCCTTCCATTCTTATGTTCTTAATTTGCTATTATTCATACTATTGACTTTACTTCCATATGCAAAGCAGGAAGATAGTATTTCCACTCTATTGTGTTTCCCTTAATCTCCTACATCATCTTTTATTGGAATCTTCAGAGCCCTGATTCTAACAGTTGGTATCACTAAGGCTCCCAATGACCCAATGCCAAGTTTTCATTAGAACAGGGGTCCCCCAGTCCCCAGGCCACAGAGCAGTACTGGAAGCCTGTTAGGACCCGGGACGCACAGCAGGAGGTGTGCAGCAAGCATTGCCACTTAAGCTCCGCCTTCTGACAGAACAGCGGCATTAGAATATCATTAAGAGTGTGAACTCTATTACGAACTGTGCATGCAAGAGATCTAGGTTACAGGTTCCTTATGAGAATCTAATGCCTGATAATCCAAGGTGGAAGTTTCATCCCAAAACCATCTCCCCCACCCTGGTCCATGGAAAAATTGTCTTCCCTGAAACCAGTCCCTGGTGCCAATAAGGCTGGGGACTGCTGCCTTATAAAATTCTTTCAGCTTAAAAAGAGGGGAAAAAAAGATACACCCTCATACAGTTTCCACATAGAAATTATGACTTATTTTGTTAATAATTTTTACAAGATTAACAGAAATCAAGGAATATGTATAAAGATCCTAAGTGCCCACAGCACTAAAATATGAAAAATTAGAAAATAAAAACACTCATGTCAATAGTATCCTAATATAAAACAGACCTAAATCGGGAAATACCTACCTTGTCATCAAGCTGTTTGTATAATTTGGCAATTTCTTCTTCACACTTTCTTCTTTCAGCATCAGTAAAATTTCCCATAACTCCAATTGTGGTTGCTGGTTTATCATTGGTAATAGCAATATCTTTATCTACTGTGAAAGCTTCCAAATTGGCTTTCTCTTTGTCAAACTGTTCATCAATAGGCACCGTCTCCCCTAAAATATGATAAAGTGGTTAATAAGAAACAACATGTCTAAAACTAATTTCAATTTCATTCCTTCAAAAAAATTTTTTTTTTTTTGGAGACGGAGTCTCAATCTGTCACCCTGGCTGGAGTACAGTGGTGCAATCTAGGCTCACTGCAACCTCTGCCTCCAGGGTTCAACCAATTCTATTGCCTCAGACTTCTCATTAGCTGGGATTACAGCTGCCCAGCACCATGCCAGGCTAATTTTGGTCTTTTCAGTTGAGATGGGGTTTCACCATGTTGGCCAGGCTGGTCTCTAACTCCTGACCTCAGGTGACCTGCCCACCTCGGCTTCCCAAAGTGCTGGGATTACAGGCATAAGCCACTGCACTCAGCGTCGTTCTTTTAAACTTTTTATTCTCTGATTGTGTTATTTTCAAATAATCTGTCTTCAAGTTCAGATGCTTTCTTCTGGTCAATTAATTCTACTACTGATGGTCTCTACTGCATTTTGCTCATTTTATTTTTCAGCTCCAGGATTTCTATTAGATTTTAAATAATTATTTCGATGTCTATTAAATTTCTTGATCTAGTCACTTACTGATTTTGCTGAACTATTTCTACGTTTCTATGCTCTAAATCTGTATTTAACAAACTTAAGATGACAAATTCTTAAGTTATTACCATTACGCCATCTGTTGAGTTCATTTTCAAGCCACTGAATGGTGTTCCGCAGGATCTTATTTTTTTCTTTTTCTTTTTCATACTTCTTTTTCCACTGTTCTGCAGTTAATTCCACATTGACACAAACTGTGTTCTTAATTGTTTTGGCCCTAAGAGATGTAATTGGAGGAAAAAAGGGATGAGACTGAAATTATTTTTAATTTTATCTATATGGAATATATGTATATATGGCTAAGAAATTTATTCTTCTCCAATAATCTCTTAGACTAAATACTAAAAGACACAACCTATGAGGTTATTTACAACCCAACTAAATTTGAGTCTGCTCCAAAATCCGTCAATAGCTTAAAAAAAAAAATCACTAAAAATAAAAGACAAAGACCTATATTTTTCCAATTTGTTTGCAAGGCTGAATTAAGAAATTACTGTTGAAAGTCAAAGACGGAATCATCATTACTGATTTTCCTAATCAACTCATATAGATGTTAACCTGTCATGCATGTCTACAGGCCTAACACAGGATTATGTTTGCCAGGCTTTTACAACATTATTTGAGTCAAATGCTTATTTTCTTTAATACCAAATTACAGCTTGTCACATAAATTTGACTAAAATTACATCTGACTTTAATGTGTACTAAAACTTAAACCAAGCAGTATCAAAAACAGGCCCATCTTGTATTATCTGTCATCAATTCAAATTGAGTGTGTCTAGCACAAAACAATATGTACAGGTTGGAATAACAGCTCACATTTTCCTACATTTTATAAACAAAAGGTCTATCTACATTTAGGTTTTGTACTTTCTTAACAACAAACCTTTGGCCAAATAAGAGTGTAGATTTTGTTTCAGATTCATTGTATGATGATGGAGAGCAGCAAATTACAATAGTGGTTCTACAGTTGCCACCTAATGAATCTTGAAGGATTCTTGTCATTTTACTATCTCGATATGGAACATATGTCTGCATACAAAAAGAAAGAAAGAAAACAAGACCAGTGGGTTTCTGTACAATAAAATGTTATAAAAATATGCTACTTTAAATAAATTAAAAGGTTATTTCAGTTAACTATTTGATATTAAAATGTGAACTAGGATATACATACAATATTATAAACTCCCAAAAGACAACTTACACATACTGATTGAAACACAGTGAATCTCTCTCTCTCCCTCTCTAACACCCATGCACACATATACACCTATATTTAAATAATGCCCCGTAAGGTAACAGGGAGATAGAAGACATGTATACTCACACTACCCTCAGCCAAAGCAGAAATGACATTTCCAAGAGCAGAAAGTGACTTGTTGATGTTTTTAGCTTCATCCAGCACAGCACCTTCAGCTCCAGTTTTACTAACCTATACATAAGATTTCAAAAGAACGGAACAAAATTACAAAAATTTTCTTTAAATTTTCTAAAATTTTCAGAGGTCATCAACAACCAGTAAAAAAGAAAAAAGAACATGAAAAGCTTCATGATCTTATTTGCCAAGCATTTACTCTTAGGTACCACCATTTCTTGAGTACTACTCTTAAGAGTTTGATTAGAGAGACATCAAATTTTATCTGTAGTTTGTAGGTACTCTTGAAAATAACCGCTTTAAATGTAAATTTGTAGTTCATTAATCTTAGTCCCCTTTGCTACATTAGAAAAGAGGAAACTTCTAAAACTGGCTAATGCATAATGTTGATGTTGTAACTATTAGAAAACAGAGACTGAGTTTAAACTCATTATATAAGCAAACCTGCTTCTTCTAAAAAAAAATAAAATAAAATAAAGTATCTAAATATCTATGTTGTGTGGCTTTTTTTTTTTTTTTCTGAGACTGAGTCTCACTCTGTCACCCAGGCTGGAGTACAGTGGCTCAATTCCGGCTTACTGCAACCTCCGCCTCCTGGGTTCAAGCAATTCTCCTGCCTCAGCCTGCCCAGTAGCTGGGATTACAGGCTTTTGCCACCACGCCCAGCTAGTATCTATGTTAAAGATAGGTCAGACCAATAAATTAGCAATGTTGGCTGAATAAACAACTTAGGAGAATTCTCAACATTAGATAATCTTCGAAAGATGTGTATAAGACTTCACAACAGAACAGAACAGATGTATCATTCTAAGCAGAAGAAACAAAATTAGCACAACAGCAAAAATGGTCACAGAGGTCCCTATTATAACATTCAAACTTAATTTGATACAGACAAGAATCAGACTGTATAGAATTGTAATAATGAAACAATCATCCAAAGGAAAGAAGCAAGTCCAACCAAACCAGAAAAGACTAATGGACAGTTACCAGTTTTAATAGGGACCCCGCTGGCCAATATGGATAAAATACATACCAAAAATTAGAAAAGGGATACCTAATAAAGTTTATAACAACATACACCGAACAAGTTCTCACCATGAACACATCTTAAGTCACAAACTATTTATGAGTTGAACTAGACTATGGTCAAACAACAGTAACTTGGAACTGATTATTCAGTTGATGTCATCATAAAGCAATGGTATCAGCAGTTACAAATCTCAGGTTACCAAATCCAATTTGATAAGTTTTCAAGATGCAACAACGAATCCTGCATAACTCCCAATTCAAACTAAAGTTTACAAAGATGCTTAAATATTTATCAAAATACATGAAGACTTTACCTTTTCACTACCAGCTAAATCAACCAGATAAAGTTTTCCACTGAGCTTTTGTTCCGTTTGTGTGTTCTCTTGTTTTACATTAATAAGAAATATACTGTGACTCCTAGAGCTATGTTCATTCATATCTGCAAGGAAATTACACAAATATAAATAAACATGATTTCCTCTTAACAATTTCCCTAAAGCAATCTTATAATTAATCACCTGGATAAGGATATTTTAAGCTGGTTTTAAATCCTAACCGGTGTTATTTTCTACTTACTTGTAACTGCTACATGTCTGTTGGATTTTCCTTCATCTATGGTATCCATAACTTCATCTGGACTACATACAAAACGCTCTGTGCACCCCTGTGAAATAATTTTTAAAAATACATTAATGTCTGGCCAACATAGTGAAACCCTGTCTCTAATAAAAATATAAAAATTAGCCAGGCGCAGTGGGAGATGCCTGCAATCCTAGCTACTTGGGAGCCTGAGGCAGAAGAATTGCTTGAGCCTGGGAGGTGGAGGTTGCAGTGAGCCACTGCACTCCAGCCTGAGCAACACAGTGAGACTCCGTATAATAAATAAATAAATAAGGCGGGTGGATCAGGAGATCAGAAGTTTGAGACCAGTCTGGCAAACATGGTGAAATCCCGTCTCTACAAAAAATACAAAAATTAGCTGGGCGTGGTGGCACACGCCTGTAATCTCAGCTACTCAAGAGGCAGAGGCAGGAGAATTGCTTGAACCTGGAAGGCAGAGGTTGCAGTGAGCCAAGATTGCACCACTGCACTCCAGCCTGGGAGACAGAGTGAGACTGTCTCAAAAAAAAAGTATTACAGGGTTTTTCTAGACAACTGTACTATAAATACCTTTACATAGGGAACTCGGTTTTTGTCTTCATGAACTGAAAGGTTGGTCTTTGAAACTGAAAAAGAAAAATAAATATTAGCAACATTCTCCTAAAACTAACACTGGATGTGAAATAATTCAATTGATAGGCGTCTCTGAGCAGCCTAACAGCAATAGTTGAACTCTAAAAAAAGTGCTAAAACATTGCTCTAAAGCAGACCTTATAGACACAGTAGGAGATCTAAATAGAAACCAATGTAACAATATAGAATTTTAGGACCACTCCAACCTATACCACCCACATTTTATAAACAAGAACGTTAACCGGGAGTGGTTCAATGATTTGCCTAAGGACAACGTATCTAATTGAGAGCTGACAGAATACTAGAACTCAGGGCTCAGATTATGTAACTCCCAGTCCAGTGCTCTAATTACTACTTAAGAAGTACCCATAAACATCGCTTTAAACAAATTATTCTATTTAGAGGTATTCAACTAAAACTTTAGAAGAAAAAAAAATTCTATTTCCAATAACTTAAGACAGTTTCATACAGGTTACAAAGAAATAGTCTCATATCTACTATTAAAAAGGAATTAACAGATGCTACTTAAAACTGATTAACTAGCAAGAATTTAACTTACCATCTAATAGGTCCCTTATCTTATCCAAATATATTTCAAAATATGAAACCTAAAGGGCAAATTTAAAAAAACATCAATCAACTAAAATTATATAATAACTTACTCACATATTGAGGTCTGAGTGCTAGGCACTGTTTAGACTAGGAGAACAGTTATCAACATACCAGCCATAGTTCACATTCTAATGGGAAGACATAAATTAACCAAATTAGCTTAGTTATTTAAGCAGTCTTCTCACTGGACATAATTCACATTATCTTCATCTAAAACGAATTAGAATAGTTTCGTGTAGTAGAAACTTTCAAGTTCTGCAGTAAAGCAACCTCCTTTATTTTATGGAGGAGGCTAAAGACTAAATCATTTAAGTTAGTTAACATTCCTGTTCATCTAATGGCAGATGAACAAGAATCCAAGTTTACTAACCTGAATGATCTTTCAACTATGCCTTTCCATAAAAATAATTTTTAAAATTACTTTAAAGAAACTAGCATTTACAATTTTTTAAGAACAGTATTCTTGCTGTAAAATAAAATACAAACTTTCCTCAAGGAATTTACCTTAATATGAAATTCCAAATTTTCATCCATGGAGTAAATATAATTAAAAATATCTTGCACTATTCTTGGAATAATTCCCATGCCTTCTGGATCATGAAGTTTACCCTAAACAAAAAACAAAACTAGACTTCTTAGACAAATTATAAAATATGAAGTAAAAACAAAGAGTTTCAATCTACAACTTATAGTCAAGAAAGGATGGGAACTGTATTTTGTGGAAACGGCTCTGTAAATACCTAAAAAATCCAATTCAACTATTACACATACACATAGTACTGTACATCAACCACATGGGTCACCAACAGATCTTAACACTTCATTTAATCACTAGATTTAGATTATCCATGCTTGTAAAATGTTCATTGTAAAATGAACATAATAAAAAAGATTTTAGTTTCTTTCCATAATTCTACATTGCTCCTTCTACTTCAAGGCAAATTCATGCAAATACTAGGATGTCCTTGTTCTCTATAATATGAAAATCAGTAATATGAATCACACTAAAAGCAGTCATTTACTTAATATAGTAGTCAAATAAATGATAAAAACAGATGCTCTTTAGCAGTGGCAGAAAATCACAGGCTGTTTTCTAGAAGCAAAGCTATAGTGAGTCCCCATCTATTATTAACAGCAGCACTGATAATTATGGCAACATTCTTATCAGAGAAGAGTAAGAGGTATTTTGAGGAAGGAGGAGCCAAGGAGAACAGGAAAAAGTTATTTATACTAAATAGAATCAACAACACATAAGCATTCAAAATTTCCCATATAACAGGGTGATAGAAAATTCTTGTCTAAAATGTTCATTATTTTATGGTTATGCTAACTGATAAAACAATCTCAAATATAACCTCAAATACAGGTATCCCTTACTATTTAAACTCAGGAACTGATTAGATTCCAACAGTGATGTTACATGCATATTATCTGTATGAGAAAAGGCAATAAAGAGTAAATTAAAATGTTTATGCATGGTGAAACAGTATCACAAATAATGAATGAATGCTGTATGTATTGCAAACTACATCTAAGCACAGATTATAAAATGTTACCTCCATTGTGTGCGTCTTCCCAGAGGATGTCTGTCCATATGCAAATATTGTTCCATTATATCCTTCAAGTACATCTATGAGAAAATAAGAGACTTTATAATTCAGGGGATTTTCTTCCTTAAGAAAGATTCATAAGAAATTACTTAAACTACAAGATGATAGGGTGGAGAAAAGGTTAAAAAAGAAATTACTTAAAGAATGTTACAGGGAAATGTCAGATGTTTATTCTCAGTGAGGTATAAAAGACCCTAAAAGACACACACACACACACACACACACACACACACACACACACGTGCACACACCCTCTTCCTAATCCTTGCATACTAAATTCTGTAAAATAAAATATTTGTGGGAGTGGCTGGGTGCAGTAACTCACTCCTGTAATCCCAGCACTTTGGGAGGCCAAGGCAGGGGGATCACGAGGTCAAGAGTTCAAGCCTGGTCAGCATGGTGAAACCCCGTCTCTACTAAAAATACAAAAAAATTAGCTGGGCTTGGTGGCGCGCACCTGTTGTCCCAGCTACTTGGGAGGCTGAGGCAGGAGAATTGCTTGAATCAGGCAGGCGGAGGTTGCAGTGAGCCAAGATTGTGCCACTGCACTCCAGTCTGGGTGACAGAGTGAGACGCCATCTCAAAAAAAAAAAAAATTAGCTGGATGTGATGGTACATGCCTGTAATTTTAGCAACTCGAGAGACTAAGGCACAAGAATCGCTTGAACCCAGGAGAAGGAGGTTGCAGTGAGCTGAGATGGAGCCACTGCACTCCAGCCTGGGTGACAGAGTGAGACTCTCTCAAAAAAACTACCAAAATTATTTGTGGAAAGAGTGGCAAGAAAGATTCAGATTTTCTTTCTGCTAATATGGAAGACTCCATCAAAGTTTAGTACACAAAGGATTTATAAAGACATTAAAGGAAATACATAACATATATATGTTATAAAAATATATGTTATATATGTGTGTGTGTTATACATATATGTTATAAATATATAACAATAGTAAATTTCTTAGTGATGATCCATCTAAGCAATTTTTCTGGACCCAGACTGCTTTCTGTGGTCAATTAAGAAACAAATTTTAAATTCCATTGCTTATAATAAAGAATCTCTTCTATCAGCATGTATCTCAAATGTCATTACTATACATTCCAAAGCTTTATGTGATCAAAAAGAAAAATGTCTTCTGTCAATTTACATACAGATGAGATTTTAGAAACGAGACTAATTGATGGTTAATTAGTAGCTAATCCTCACAAACCCCTACCTTCCTCTTTACCCTACCCACGAAGTATAACACTCAGTCCTACCTCAAAATCAATTACCAAGAAGTTCCTATGAAAAATCAAAATCAATTACCAAGAAGTTTCTATGGAAAAAAAAGTTATGAGACAGGGTCTCCCATCTGTTCAGAGTGCCATGGCACAGTAAATAGCTCACTGGTCACTGCAGACCTTCTGGGTGTAGTAAGCTGCCTGCTTCAGCTTCAAGTAGCCAGGACTAGAGAGGCACATGCCACCATGCCTGGTTAATTCTAAAAAACTTTTTGTAGAGACAGGGTCTTGCTATGTTGTCCAGGCTGGTCTCAAACTCCTGGGCTCAAACAACCCTCCTGCCACAAGCCTCACAAAGTGCTGGGATTACAGGCCTAAGTAAGCCCCTGCACCTGACCCTCCTATGAATTTTTTTTTCAATTTTTTTCTAGCTTCTGACATTAACGTTTAAATATATTCCTTTATTAGGTCAAAGGGGGGAAAAAGGCAATCTTTTGATTTCTGGCTTTCGAGGATTTTGTTTTTTGTTTTTGATAACAAGAAAAGTACTATGAAATTACATTCTATTCTAGAGGAAGTCAAAAAGAGAAGCCTCTGTTGGAAACAGCATATAACAGTGAAAAGTAAACCAGTAAGCAAGCCAATCCTTGTTTTTATTATTTTTAAAAGAAAAAAACCCCCAACATTGGGCACAACTAACTAGATAATAGATTTCCTACAGAAACATTTATTAACGAGAAAAAAGACATCATTACTTACTTCCCTGAGAAGATTTTAAGAGACTCCAAACATTTGAAACTTTCCTTCAAAATCTTTTCATTTTTCAGAAGGAAAGCAAAATTATTTCATGTATCACATTCACTTCTTCCTCGAAACCAATTCCACAACCCACCCCCAAAATATCTGAGTAAAAGTCTCATCCTATGTGTTCTTACAGTATCTGCATTTAATCATAATACTTACCAATGAGTATTCTGTCAATTTACTTGTTTGCTTTACTCACCAGCCTGTCAACTCCTCAAGGTCAGGACTGTGTTTAACTCCTAACACAGTGCCTGGTACTCCAGAGGAACTCAAATGCTTGCTGAATATTTATTACCATCATCAATGTACAGCATCTTTCTAAAGCCTCCCTCACCCTTTTTAATATACTTTTGTCATTCCTATGAGAAACAGAGGTGGACAACTCTCAATAAGTATTACTTCTTTCATACTTTATCAACAGAAAAAACATATTTAGCTAGTGAGATAACAGCTAAATATTTAGCTAGTGAGATCACGTTTTAGAAAAGTTGCTTTATCTCTCTGAACTTCAGCCGCTCCAACAAAATGACTACTTAGGGAAAAGCTCTGAGAATTAGAAGTCATCATATGAAGTTACTATTAACATCTGAGAGCTTACAATGAGTCAGGTTCTAACCATTTTTTATGTATTATTATATTTAATCATCACAAAACCCCCTGCACTGTACTATTTGCTTTTTGCTTTTGAGACATTCTTGCTCCGTCACCCAGGCTGGAGTGCAGTGGCGCAATCTCGGCTTACTGCAACCTCTGCCTCCCAGGTTCAAGCAATTCTCCTGCCTCAGTCTCGCAAATATCTAGGATTACAGGCGTGTGCTACCACGCCCAGCTAATTTTTGTATTTTTTGTAGAGACGGGGCTTCACCATGTTGGCCAGGCTGGTCTTCAACTCCTGACCTCAGGAGATCCACCCGCCTCGGCCTCCCAAAGTGCTAGGATTACAGGTGTGAGCCACCACACCTGGCCTGCACTGTACCATTATTGAGATGAGAAAACTGAGACAGAGAGGTTCAATAAACTTGACTGTAACTCCACAGCTAGTAAGATGAAGTTGAGATGCAAATGCAAATAGACCTGGCTCCAGAGACCTGCTCTTAACCACTGTACTATATATTCAAGGAGAAGAGGAACCAAAATAAACACAAGGCAGGCTACATCTGGAAAAACCAAAGGTGAATACAGTGGCAGTGAGTTCATGTCAGGAAGCCATGGTGGAAAAAACAGGAAATCTACAAAGACCTGATGAGATGCTTATCATATAGTGGGCACTGAATAAATAACTACTTAACACAAGGGAAACAAATCACTCGGATTCGGAATTCAAGAGAATACAAGTGGATAAATCTTATTCAAAAGAAACAATTGTATCTAACAAATCTACAAATAGGGAATGGTAACAGCCCTACATATAATCAAATTATAAACTTGTCCAGACAATTATGAGCGAGTGCAATCTCAATGAATTTGTCAGTGACCCAGAGAGTACTATCTGCTTCAGGTCATTACTGGCAACTTGCTCATCAAATCTCTATCTCAAAAGAAATTCCAGCTGGCCCATCATTCTGCTGATCTTTGCCTACCAACAATTTCTAACCATGGCTTCCCATCCAATCTGTTTAACAATGATTGTCCCAAGTACAACCTACCATGTATTTAATTGCTTTCCTGTCCTCACACCTCCCTAGGTACCTACCCCTACGCCATCCTTCTCCTACATGTATTACTGGTAACCCTGCCACATTCATATCCTTCTCCAGGACAAGTCCCACCAGCTACTACACACAGTCTCTGTCTCCAAAATGGTACAGAGCCCTTGGGTGAAGATAAAAGGAAATCATGGCCAGGTGATACTGACATAAATTACAAAGGTTGCATAGAAGAAGAAAGAGATTATGATAGAAACCTTGTCTTCTAACACTTGCTGGAAGTCTAATTTTGTACAGTAGAAATAGTTGAGACTATGAGTTTATCCCAAATACAACCATGACTGATTGAATTAATAATTTCCTCTAAGAAGACAGAGGACACATGCCGAGCATGGTGGCTCACGCCTGTGATCGCAGCACTTTGGGAGGCCAAGGTGGGCAGATCACCTGAGGTTGGCAGTTCAAGACCGGCCTGACCAACATGGAGAAACCCTGTCTCTACTAACACCACAAAAATTAGCAGGACGTGGTGGCACATGTCTGTAATCCCAGCTACTCAGGAGACTGAGGCATGAGAATCGCTTGAACCCAGGAGGCAGAGGTTGCAGTGAGCTGAGATCGTGCCATTGCAGTCCAGCCTGGGCAACAAGAGCAAAACTCCATCTCAATTAAAAAAAGAAAAAAAAGGAAGAAGACGACGACAGAGGCCACAACTAGCAGTTGATACCCGTTTTGTGTTTAACAACTCCTAGTACCTATTTTGCAGAAAAAAAAGTTGAGATTTGGAAAGGTTAGGTAACTTGCCAAAAGTCACACAGCAAGAAAGTGGCATAGCCTGGAATTCAATCTAGGACTGTCTGATTCCTAAGATTATACTCTTACCATATTACAGAGAAGGGAACTATTATCCTGAACACAGTTCCAAACAGTAAAGCAAGATGAAGAAGGGACTGAAATTTTGAGAAAAGAAGAGAAATTTCAGGAAGCTAACGATTTCACCTTAGAACTGCAAATAGTAATAAAGCAGAACAAAAGTAATAGATGCATATATCCTAAATGTTAGGACAACAGACTTCATCTTCTTCTTTTCCTAAAGGTTAGGTACCACTTAAAAAACAATAGATTTTGAAAAACTCTGAGTATGAGCCTATTATTAAGAGATTATGTAACTAAGGATGTACGAGAGAGAGAGAGAACTCATCAGAACAGCATGAGAAAGATAAAAGTCCAGGATAAGTAACTCTTAGAAAACCGAAACAAAATAAAAACTAAGGCCCTAAGAAGAACTTTTAAAGTCATATTCAGAAAAAAAAATGAATGAATGAATGAATGAACCTGCGCTGCTTAGGAAAGACCATAAAATATTAACTGATGATATTATAATGGAGGTATTTCTGTTTACTACCATCTTCCACAAATATGATCCTCAAAACAGAACAACAGAATAAACAGTGTTGAGAGAGACTTTAAGGTTGATGTGGATAGTATGATAGCAAAAGAATGGCTTCAAATGAACCCAAGTTTCTAGTTACTAAGGAGGATTACATTCCAAGGATAAAAATCTCACAGCTACTGTAGATTAGTTTTAAAACCCAAAGAGAACAAAGGTAATAGAAGACACAAATGTTACATACATTTTCAAAATGCAAAAAGCAATAGATTATGAAATAAGTATACCAAAATTTCATTAAGTAAAGACTATGGTTGAACTAACCTCATTTCCTGTTTGGATATGGTTATTCAATTGGTACTTTGGGCATATACTAGACTCATGCACCAACGCTTGATAAAAGGATTCAAGTTTTTCATCATCTTCTTGTGAGTATGTTGACAAATTAAGGACTAGCCAACTGTATAGGTAAGACGCTCTGAGGTCGGCTGAATACCCAAACAGTGTGATTTAAATAACTGTCAACAATCTTATTCATTTTAGAAGATTAAGCTAGGGACCATGGCCCATTAAGCACTTTATAAATGATTTAGAATCATATTTTTCGAACTTCAATGCCTTTGACACTTTAATAGACTTATCAAATGTGCTGACAGCCAACTTACTAGATCCCCCCCGGTAAGATAATTATAAAAATAAAACTCAAAATATGATTAAGAGCTAAAATGAACAAAATGGAATCTGCGCCTTAAAGGTTTGCTCTCCAAAGTGCAAGTATGGGGTGGGGTTTAAAGTAGGCAGCAAGAGATATAAAAAAGACCTGTATATTCAAATTGCCCATGAATTCATGAATCAGTAACTTTCTATTCGTTAGAAAGCTAATGTAATCTTAAACTGTACTGATGAGACAGAAGTATGTCTCAATCAAAAAAATTGTGTTCTACGACAGATCCCTCTGGAAAACCACATGATGCTTACAACATGATGACCCTGTTCCTCTTTGCTGCAGTCATTTACACAATTACAAGTGTTAATTCCCCTTCATTTTACAAAGATTTCAGTACCCAGTTCACTCCCTCTCACCAATACCATTACTGCTGTAATACAACAGTATTGGTGGTTTCAAAGTCTGTAGCAGATAATCCCACTAAAATACCCTGGCCTCTCAGCTCCTCAACCAAATTTTCTGCAATCTTATTCTTTCATTTTTATTTTAAAAACAGAGATGAGGTCTCGCTGTTGCCCAGGCTGGTCTCAAACTCCTGGCCTCAAGCAATCCTCCCACCTCAGCCTCCCAAAGTGCTGGAATTATAAGTGTGACCTACCATGTCTGGCCTTATCCTTTCTTTACTACCTCAGAAGCCAACTCCATGACAACTCCTTTACCTTTTCATTACTAACTGCATTGCTTCCATAATCTCAATTTCAAGTACAGATAATACTCAACTTACAATGGGGCTACTTCCTGAAAAATGTATTGTAAGTTGAAAATACCTTAAGCTGAAAATGCATCAAACACATGTAACCTACCAAACACCATGGTTTAGCACAGCCTACTTTAAAAGTGCTCATAGGCCGGGCGCGGTGGCTCAAGCCTATAATCTCAGCACTTTGGGAGGCCGAGACGGGCAGATCACGAGGTTAGGAGATCGAGATCATCCTGGCTAACACGGTGAAACCCTGTCTCTACTAAAAAAAAATACAAAAAGTAGCCAGGCGAGGTGGCGGGCGCCTGTAGTCCCAGCTACTCGGGAGGCTGAGGCAGGAGAATGGCGTGAACCCAGGAGGCGGAGCTTGCAGTGAGCCCAGATTGCGCCACTGCACTCCAGCCCGGGCGACAGAGCGAGATTCCATCTCAAAAAAAAAAAATAATAATAATAATAATAAAAGTGCTCATAACACGTACATTGACCTACAATTCGGCAAAACCATCTAACACAAAGCCTATTTTATAATAAAGTGTCAAATAGTTCATATAATTTATTGAATACTATACTGAAAGTGAAAAACAAAATGGTTGTACAGGTACTAGAAATATTGTTTCTAATGAATGTGTATTGCTTTTCCACCATCATAAAGTCAAACAATTTTAAGTTGTTCTAAGTCAGGGACTGTCTGTATTCACCTTCTATTACTCCATCCAGTACCCTGATTCCAACAAATCTTTGACCCCACTGAGATCTACAACCCACTAATGTAACCACCTTTTTTCACTGCCCTTCAGCCTCCCTCATATCCTTATGCCTGTAACTTAATCACCTTAGATCCCATGGTCCACCATTATAATCACTCCTTTGACTATTTCCTCAATTCTCTTGTCCCCCACTTCCCTCTTTTGTACTCAATTAGCAAAACTCCAAATGGGCAAAAATTCAACTCTTTCAGCAGCTAACCTCACGTGGGCCCTTAATACTGCCTGGCAATACTCTTACACTGCCTGAATCCATCCATTTCATGCCTTTTCCTAGAACTTCTTCCCCCTTCCTCATCTCCATGATGACTCTCCTCCCTGTATTAGACAATATGGAATTGATATAATGAGTACATCCACATTTTCCCTCCCTTACATCTATAGACCTTCTATAACTCCACTTTATCTCCTGCTACTAGGATGAACATCTGTGCTCCTATGCTATCCTAATCCATCTACTTTTATACTGAATCTCAACTCCTCAAATGTGGTGAATGCCA